>NC_068448.1:63284076-63534076 GCF_023373465.1 Oncorhynchus keta
CTTTTGGAGGTGTTATTATAGACCACTTTTGGAGGTGTTATTATAGACCACTTTTGGAGGTGTTATTATAGACCACTTTTGGAGGTGTTACTTTTTACAGACCACTTTTGGAGGTGTTATTATAGACCACTTTTGGAGGTGTTATTATAGACCACTTTTGAGGTGTTATTATAGACCACTTTTGGAGGTGTTATTATAGACCACTTTTGGAGGTTATTATAGACCCCTTTTGGAGGTGTTATTATAGACCCCTTTTAGACCACTTTTGGAGGTGTTATTATAGACCCCTTTTGGAGGTGTTATTATAGACCCCTTTTGGAGGTGTTATTATAGACCCCTTTTGGAGGTGTTATTATAGACCACTTTTGGAGGTGTTATTATAGACCCCTTTTGGAGGTGTTATTATAGACCCCTTTTGGAGGTGTTATTATAGACCCCTTTTAGACCACTTTTGGAGGTGTTATTATAGACCCCTTTTGGAGGTGTTATTATAGACCCCTTTTGGAGGTGTTATTATAGACCCCTTTTGGAGGTGTTACTATAGACCCCTTTTGGAGGTTATTATAGACCCCTTTTGGAGGTGTTATTATAGACCACTTTTGGAGGTGTTATTATAGACCACTTTTGGAGGTTATTATAGACCCCTTTTGGAGGTGTTATTATAGACCCCTTTTGGAGGTGTTATTATAGACCACTTTTGGAGGTGTTATTATAGACCCCTTTTGGAGGTGTTATTATAGACCCCTTTTGGAGGTGTTATTATAGACCCCTTTTGGAGGTGTTATTATAGACCCCTTTTGGAGGTGTTATTATAGACCCCTTTTGGAGGTGTTATTATAGACCCCTTTTGGAGGTGTTATTATAGACCCCTTTTGGAGGTGTTATTATAGACCACTTTTGGAGGTGTTATTATAGACCCCTTTTGGAGGTGTTATTATAGACCCCTTTTGGAGGTGTTATTATAGACCCCTTTTGGAGGTGTTATTATAGACCCCTTTTGGAGGTGTTATTATAGACCCCTTTTGGAGGTGTTATTATAGACCCCTTTTGGAGGTGTTATTATAGACCCCTTTTGGAGGTGTTATTATAGACCACTTTTGGAGGTGTTATTATAGACCCCTTTGGAGGTGTTATTATAGACCCCTTTTGGAGGTGTTATTATAGACCCCTTTTGGAGGTGTTATTATAGACCCCTTTTGGAGGTGTTATTATAGACCCCTTTTGGAGGTGTTATTATAGACCCCTTTTGGAGGTGTTATTATAGACCCCTTTTGGAGGTGTTATTATAGACCCCTTTTGGAGGTGTTATTATAGACCCCTTTTGGAGGTGTTATTATAGACCACTTTTGGAGGTGTTATTATAGACCACTTCTGATTTGGAAGTAATCGACCACTTTACTGTAACCGTATGATAGCTGATACTGTAGTTTAAATTTAAAATGTTTATTTTACCTTTATTTAACTAGGCAAGTCAGTTAAGAACAAATTCTTATTTTCAATGACAGCCTAGGAACAGTGGGTTAACTGCCTGACAGATTTTGTACCTCGTCAGCTCGGGGATTTGAACTTGCAACCTTCCGATTACTAGTCCAATGCTCTAACCACTAGGCTACCCTGCCGCCCCAGGGTACAAGCAGATTAAATGAAGCAGTGTTGCTTTCATGAGGCTTTATTCATTCAATACATACAAGCTTTGATAGTCAGGAACAGTGTCCTTTCCTTGTCTTTAGAAGCTGAATTCTCTGTCCTTCACCATCCACTCTCTGTGCTAATTTCTGATTACTCAGCTTGGAAGCAGATATTTCAAACATTCATAATACCTGCCTGTGTGTGTGTGTGAATTTTAGTGTGTGTGTGTATTTTTGTGCGTGTGCGTCAGTGTCTGCTAGTTGACCCCTGTATACAGTGTAATCCTGGACACGGCCATTTGGGGGAAATCTATGAGCGCTGCCAGTAAACACTCACAGCAGGAGGGAGCCTACACACACACACACACACACACACACACACACACACACACACACACACACACACACACACACACACACACACACACACACACACACACACACACACACACACACACACACACACACACACACACACACACACACACACACAGCATCAGTATCCGATTAATGCATCTGGCTGCGGCCCTGTTCCAGTCTCAGTGTAAAGTCACCCCAGTTGGGCTGTAGTACAGATTTACCCTTTAACCAGGCACTGAAGAGCTATGCCCTCTACACTGTCTGCTCACTACTGGAAAATGGACTCCATTCACTCAGTATCAGGGATATCTTTTCTTCCCACTAACATTTTCTTCTAATGGTGGTGCCAGTTTTCATACTGAAAGTTGATGTAGAGACACTGTCTCTAGTGTTAGGTCGTTCCTTGACCATGAGACTCAACGTGAGGTGTGGGGTCTCTCCTTATGCTTCTGTCTGATGATGATGATGGATGGTTTTGGAATTAATATTTGATACTTTTATCGATTTCTAGAATTCAACCATTATTAAAACCACTGTGACCTTCATCAGAATGTCCCTGAAGAGAAGTATTATTAGAGAATTTATATGGCTACCAAACTAGTCCAGAGCAGATCTAAGACAGAGCAGAAGTTTTGTTTCCTCTGAAGTGTTAAAGGCCCAGTGCAGTCAAAAACATAATTTCCTGTGTTTTATATATATTTCCTCACTATGTTGGAATAATACTGTAAAATTGTGAAAATTATGATCATGCCCTTTTAGTGTAAGAGCTGTTTGAAAAGACCACCTGAAATTTCAGCCTGTTGTTGTGAGATGGAGTTTTGGCCTATGTTCATTAAAGGCCCATCTCAGAGGAAGTTGCCACACCTACATGTATTTCGAGTAATTCCTGTCCTAGAGTGGAATTTCTCATTTAGGTTCCACCTGGAAGACTGACACAGGCTACTAATACCTATTCAGGAATTGGTGGTATGAACGTTGTGGTGATTTCCACGCGTAGCAGATAAATAACAATAAAAAGGCCACTGACTGACAGTTGTCAGTGTAACAAGCTAGCATGCTAACCAGGACCGGCTCTCGGCTTTTGGGGGCCCTAAGCGAGAATTGGGGGCCCTAAGCATGACTGTCAGTGACTTAAATAACAGGAGAAAAATTCTGATGCACAGTCAAATTTTGAACTTGCACCTTCTGTATTCTGCAGTTCATAAAAACATCACTTATTTTGTGGGGGGACTAAAGGCCCTAAGCCTTATGTCATTTATGCCGGCCCTGATGCAAACCTTAGCTAGCTAATGAAAGTTATGTGAGCACCAATTTAGTTAAGACAGACTGTAAGTCCAAAAAGTACACCAGCCTACCTTCCAAGAGATTCATTTTTATGAACTGTTTACATGTTGAGGGTTGTCGTTTGTCTGACTCTTGTCGTTTGATAATTCCAGTGAATTTGTGTCGAATATGATCAAATAGCTACAGTGCCTTCAGAAAATATTCACATCCCTTGTCTTATTCCACATTTTGTTGTGCTACAGCCTGAATTCAAAATGTATTAAATATATATATTTTTAAACACAATAACCCTTAATGACAAAGTGAAAACATATTTTAGGAATGTTTTCCAAATGTATTGAAAATGAAATACAGAAATCTCTCATTTACAAAAGTATTCACATACCTGAGTCAATATATGCTATCAGCTTTGGCAGCGATTACAGCTGTGTGTCTTTCTGGGTAAGTCTCTAAGAGCTTTGCAATTGTCAAATTGGTTGTTGATCATTGCTAGACAGCTATTTTCAAGTCTTGTCGTAGATTTTCAAGCCAATTTAATTCAAAACTGTAACTAGGCCACTCAGGAACATTCAATGTCGTCTTGGTAAGCAACTCCAGTGTATATTTCACTTTGTGTTTTTGATTGTCCTGCTGAAAGGTGAATTTGTCTCCCAGTGTCTGTTGGATAGCAGATTGAACCAGGTTTTCCTCTAGCATTTTGCCAGTGCTTTGTCGTGCCTTTGGCTATACCGGATTAAGTGATATGACATGCTATTCTATAAAATAATTTCTCTGTAAGCTAATCAGGTAGATAATTAACGAGAAAGGCGGGGCACCACAAAATAATGTTTATAGAGCTGTTATCTTCCGAATAAACTCTTAAAGACCTAGTAATCTTTTACATCAGTTGCAGTCAATATTTAATCCTCACCTTATTTAGTCTCATCTGAAAGTTGTAAATTCTTGGTTATCTTCACGAACTCTGGCTAACAAGTTGAATCAGTGATACAAAAGTATGTTTAATTATTTATTTACTAAATACCTAACTAATCACACAGAATTACATATACACAGAATGGATCATACATTGGTTACAAATGATGTCATAAAGTTGCCATGCTATATGCTCATGCTATATTCTGGCGGGTATAGTCGAAATTCATCCTTCCGGCATGTAGGTCATCACCTTCACATTGAAATTCATCCTTCCGGCATGTAGGTCGTCACTTTCACATTGAAATTCATCCTTCCGGCATGTAGGTCGTCACGTTCACATTGAAATTCATCCTTCCGGCATGTAGGTCGTCACCTTCACATTGAAATTCATCCTTCCGGCATGTAGGTCGTCACTTTCACATTGAAATTCATCCTTCCGGCATGTAGGTCGTCACCTTCACATTGAAATTCATCCTTCCGGCATGTAGGTCGTCACCTTCACATTGAAATTCATCCTTCCGGCATATAGGTCGTCACCTTCACATTGAAATTCATCCTTCCGGCATGTAGGTCGTCACCTTCACATTGAAATTCATCCTTCCGGCATGTAGGTCGTCACCTTCACATTGAAATTCATCCTTCCGGCATGTAGGTCGTCACCTTCACATTGAAATTCATCCTTCCGGCATGTAGGTCGTCACCTTCACATTGAAATTCATCCTTCCGGCATGTAGGTCGTCACCTTCACATTGAAATTCAATGCTAATTTTAGGTTCTCCAAGGTTGGCTTAGCTGGTGGTAGGTGGTCTTTGTCCTTTCAATGTGGGGACCTCAAGTCCACTAACACCGCACTGAGTCAGCTGTTTTAGGAAATAAGCAAACAGGAAACCGCTTACCCAGAGGTGGCGCTCCTAGTGGCCGGGGACTTTAATGCAGGGAAACTTAAATCAGTTTCACCGAATTTCTATCAACATGTTAAATGCGCAACCAGAGGGGGAAAACATCCAGATCACCTTTACTCCACACACAGAGACGCGTACAAAGCTCTCCCTCGCCCTCCATTTGGCAAATCTGACCAACATTCTGTCCTCCTAATTTCTGTGTACAAGTAAAAATTAAAGCAGGAAGCACCAGTGACTCAGTCTATAAAAAAAGTGGTCAGATGAAGCAGATGCTAAACTACAGGATTGTTTTTCTAGCACAGACTGGAATATGTTCCGGAATTCTTCCGATGGCATTGAGGAGTACACCACATCACATTTACATTTACATTTAAGTCATTTAGCAGACGCTCTTATCCAGAGCGACTTACAAATAGGTGCATTCACCTTATGACATCCAGTGGAACAGCCACTTTACAATAGTGCATCTAAATCTTTTAAGGGGGGGGGGGTGAGAAGGATTACTTTATCCTATCCTAGGTATTCCTTAAAGAGGTGGGGTTTCAGGTGTCTCCGGAAGGTGGTGATTGACTCCGCTGTCCTGGCGTCGTGAGGGAGTTTGTTCCACCATTGGGGAGCCAGAGCAGCGAACAGTTTTGACTGGGCTGAGCGGGAACTGTACTTCCTCAGTGGTAGGGAGGCGAGCAGGCCAGAGGTGGATGAACGCAGTGCCCTTGTTTGGGTGTAGGGCCTGATCAGAGCCTGGAGGTACTGAGGTGCCGTTCCCCTCACAGCTCCTTAGGCAAGCACCATGGTCTTGTAGCGGATGCGAGCTTCAACTGGAAGCCAGTGGAGAGAGCGGAGGAGCGGGGTGAGCGTGAGAGAGCGTGAGAGAACTTGGGAAGGTTGAACACCAGACGGGCTGCGGCGTTCTGGATGAGTTGTAGGGGTTTAATGGCACAGGCAGGGAGCCCAGCCAACAGCGAGTTGCAGTAATCCAGACTGGAGATGACAAGTGCCTGGATTAGGACCTGCGCCGCTTCCTGTGTGAGGCAGGGTCGTACTCTGCGGATGTTGTAGAGCATGAACCTACAGGAACGGGCCACCGCCTTGATGTTAGTTGAGAACGACAGGGTGTTGTCCAGGATCACGCCAAGGTTCTTAGCGCTCTGGGAGGAGGACACAATGGAGTTGTCAACCGTGATGGCGAGATCATGGAACGGGCAGTCCTTCCCCGGGAGGAAGAGCAGCTCCGTCTTGCCGAGGTTCAGCATGAGGTGGTGATCCGTCATCCACACTGATATGTCTGCCAGACATGCAGAGATGCGATTCGCCACCTGGTCATCAGAAGGGGGAAAGTCATCAGTCACTGGCTTCATCAATAAGTGCATCTTAAACGTCGTCCCCACAGTGACTGTTCGTACATACCCCAACCAGAAGCCATGGATTACATACAACATTCGCACTGAGCTAAAGGTTAGAGCTGCCGCTTTCAAGGTGTGGGAATCTAAACAGGAAGCTTATAAGAAATCATGTTATGCCCTCAGACGAACCATCAAACAGGCAAAGCTCCAATACAGGACTAAGATTGAATCGTACTACACCGGCTCCGATGCTCGTCAGATGTGGCAGGGCCTGCAAACTATTACAGACTACAAAGGGAAGCACAGCTGCGAGCTGCCCAGTGACACACGCCTACCAGATGAGCTGAATCACTTCTATGCTCGCTTCGAGGCGAGCAACACTGAGGCATGCATGAGATCATCAGCTGTTCCAGGACATGTGCTCTGGGCATGTGCTGACCAACTGGCAGGTGTCTTCACTGACATTTTCAACATGTTCCTGATTGAGTCTGTAATACCAATATGCTTCAAGCAGACTACCGTAGTCCCTTTGCCCAAGAGCGCTAAGGCAACCTGCCTAAATGACTGCCGACCTGTAGCACTCACATCCGTAGCCTAATACCTATTTTTTAGATAAAAATTGCACTGTTGGTTAGGACTTGTAAGCATTTCACTGTTTCCGTGTTGTATTCCTTGCACGTGACAAATAACCTTTTATTTGCTTTTAATTGAACTTATCCCAGAGGCTGCTCCAAGATGCTGCCGGTGGAGAAAAGGTATTCGGAGTCGACTTCTAGTCCGACTCAGGAGGCGGGTACACCTTCCACCGCTTCAGAGTATATTACTCGCTAATGTTCATTCTCTGGACACTAAAGTAGACGAGCTCAGGGCGAGGATCTCCTTCCAGAGAATCATCAGGGACTGTAACGTACTCTGTTTCACAGATTCATGGCTCTCTCCGGACATACTGTCCCTGTCCATACAGCCATCTGGGTTCTCAGTACATCGCTCAGACAGTAATAAAGAACTTTCTGGGAAGAAGAAAGATGGTGGTGTATGTTCCAGGATTAACTACAACCCGGTTACTCAACCCTGGACCTTAGAGGCTGCTTCCCTATATACATAAACATAGAATCACTGCTCACTTTAATAATGGAACACTAGTCACTTTAATAATGTTTGCAATCTGCTTTACTCATTTCATATGTATGTACTGTATTCTATTCTACTGTATTTTAGTCAATGCCACTCTGACATTGCTCGTCCTAATATTGATATATTTCTTAATTCTATTATTTTACTTTTAGATTTGTGTGTATTGTTGTGAATTGTTAGATATTACTCCACTGTTTGAGCAAGGAACACAAGCATTTAGCTACACCTGCAATAACATCTGCTTAATATGTGTATGTGACCAATACAATTTGATTTGATTTGAACTCTGTAACTGTTTTAAAGTCACCATTGGCCTCATGGTGAAATCCCTGAGCGTTGTCCTTCCTCTCTGGCAACTGAGTTAGGAAGGACACCTGTATCTTTGTAGTGACTGAGTGTATTTGATACACCATCCAAAGTGTAATTAACCATGCTCAAAGGGATATCCATTGTTTGCTTTTTGTTACCCATCTACCAATCGTCACCCTTATTTGCGAGCCATTGGAAAACCTTCCTGGTCTTTGTGGTCGAATCTGTGTATGAAATTCACTGCTTCACTGAGGGACCTTACAGATAATTGTGTGGGTTCCAGAGATGAGGTAAAAAATAATGTTTAACACTATTATTGCACACAGTCCATGCAACTTATTATGTGACTTGTTAAGCACATTTTTACTCCTGAACTTATTTTAGCTTGAAATAACAAAGGGGTTGAAAACTTATTGGCTCAAGACAGTTCAGCTTTTAATTTTTAATTAATTTGTAAACATTTTAATTATGGGCTGTAGGCCTCCAGTGACACTAAATCTCAATGTAATACATTTTAAATTCAGGCTGTACGACAATAAAATGTGGAAAAATGAAAGGTGTGTGAATCCTTTCTGATGGAAATGTATATACTTTGTTCTCTCTGTTTTCCTTTCAGCCAGCTAGCTAGCTATATATATCAATGAATTATATCAATTGCGGCTGCAAATCCTCCATATAAATAGAAAGAATTTAAGCTCTGGTAATATGGATAGCCTGATTTCTCTTTAGGATAAATTCAATGGTTTAAAATGAGCAAACCTCTGCACATCCGGGGCACCGGGCCATGGGAAAACAAATTTGTCTAAAACGTTAGTGGTCAGAACCACTCATCTTGTGGTGACATGGGAGCGTGGTTCTAACAAATCAGGCGATTTGACCATTTATAAAATGGTCATACTGTATATAGTTTTTAATGAATTATGATAATTTGCAAAAACATTCATTTGCACGCCCTATTTTAATTAGCTCCAAGGCAATTTTTTATTTTTATTAACCAGGAAGGGATCATTGAGATTAAAAGCTCTTTTTCAAGAGCACCCTGGCCAAGAAAGGCAGCACCAAGTCATTACAAAAAAATTACAGACAGACAACATGAAAACCTACAAGTAATCTAGTAAAAACCATTGAATTAACAAGAGTATAAAACAGCGAATTAAAAACATTGACAGGTCAGGGAATCAGCCTCAAAATCCTTCATCAGTGATTTAAAAACACCAATCGGGACAAGTTCTTCCAGTTTAAAAGTATTTTGTAATGCAGCCCAGTGTAGGCTACAGAGAAAGGTTGTTAGTCGACTGGTCAGTGCTATCCAGGATCTTTGGACGTCCCTACCCTAAACCCTAACTTTTACTCCTACCCTACCCTAACCTTAACCATAAACATAACCCTAACCTTAACCCGTACCTTAAACATTTTAAATGTCAACTTTAATGAAGTATAGACATCCCAAGGATCCAACATCATGGGTAAGCTCTGAAATCCAAGTGGATTTCTACTGCTGTGGGCATTTAATAGACCAATAAGAAGGAGAGTTCCAAACCTCTCTGCCAATAGTTTTCAGTTTTCCCCTCCCCACTCAGACCACTCCCAGACAGTCCTAGCTAAATTCTTGCTTTAGATATTGCTCTTTGCTAAGAAGCTACTTTATTTTGGTTTATTTTTTACACTTTTAATTGAAAACAATCACAGTAAGGTACTACATTCTTACCCAGAAATGATTTGATACTGAGATAAAAATGGACTGAAGTTGGGGTAGTGCATCTGCGACAACCGAGAGTCGAACACTAATGTGGTTTTCCTACACTAAGGCTCAGATCAACATGGCAGTGTTGTTATTGTTTATAAAAGGTTTTCTTTATAATGTCGAAGTAAATATGTCTCCAACACAAATATCACACTCACAAAAACACCCTAATGATTGGTTAACAATAGTCTCCCACAATGCAGGTGATGGCTGCAGGATGAAGCTGGTGAAGAGCAACTGTAGAAACTTGCAGTCAAAACTTAAAAAGTTTTATAAAGTTCATGCAAGTCGGACACTTATTTTGGCAGGTTTGAAAGTTGATGTCTGCTGGACTTCCTGTGAGAGGGTCAATCTAACCACAGATTCAATCTGAGGGGTCCTGTGTGTGTGTGTGTGTGTGTTTTGGTGTACATGTGTATATGAGGTGTGTGATTGTTGCCCCCAGGCATACTGGTTGCATGCGCCTGTGTGTGTGTTTGTGCACCACTGTGTATACAGTATATGCGTGTGTGTGAGTGTGTGTGTTTGTGCACCACTGTATATACAGTATATGCGTGTGTGTGTGTGTTTGTGCACCACTGTGTGTACAGTATATGCGTGTGTGTGTGTGTGTGTGTGTGTGATTGTGATTGTGTGTGTGTGTTTGTGCACCACTGTATGTATATACAGTATATGCGTGCGTGTGTGTGTGTGTGTGTGTGTGTGTGTGTGTGTGTGTGTGTGTGTGTGTGTGTGCAGTATATGCGTGTGTGTGTGTTTGTGCACCACTGTGTATACAGTATATGCGTGTGTGTTTGTGCACCACTGTGTATACAGTATATGCGTGTGTGTGTGTGTTTGTGCACCACTGTGTGTACAGTATATGCGTGTGTGTGTGTGTGCGCACCACTGTGTGTACAGTATATGCGTGTGTGTGTTTGTGCACCACTGTGTATACAGTATATGCGTGTGTGTGTTTGTGCACCACTGTGTATACAGTATATGCGTGTGTGTGTACCACTGTGTATACAGTATATGCGTGTGTTTGTGCACCACTGTGTATACAGTATATGCGTGTGTGTGTGTGTGTGTGTGTTTGTGCACCACTGTGTGTACAGTATATGCGTGTGTGTTTGTGCACCACTGTGTATACAGTATATGCGTGTGTTTGTGCACCACTGTGTATACAGTATATGCGTGTGTGTGTGTGTGTGTGTGTGTGTGTGTGTGTGTGTGTGTGTGTGTGTGTGTGTGTGTGTGTGTGTGTGTGTGTGTGTGTGTGTGTGTGTGTGTGTGTGTGTGTGTGTGTGTGTGTGTGTGTGTGTGTGCAGTATATGCGTGTGTGTGTGTTTGTGCACCACTGTGTGTACAGTATATGCGTGTGTGTGTGTGTGTGTTTGTGCACCACTGTGTGTACAGTATATCCGTGTGTGTGTGTGTGTGTGTGTGTGTGTGTGTGTGTTTGTGCACCACTGTGTGTACAGTATATGCGTGTGTGTGTGTGTGTGTGTGTTTGTGCACCACTGTGGGTACAGTATATGTGTGTGTGTTTGTGCACCACTGTGTGTACAGTATATGCCAGTGTGTGTCTTTGACCATTAGCCTTTGATCTCGTTCACATGGGATCATGGTTCTCTAATCAGGGCATATCTAAATATTCTTTCCCCTCATCCCCTCTCCTTTCCTATTTCTCTGGTTCTGTTTCATTAGCCATAACACTTTGACAGACAGAGCCCTGGCCCTGAATCAGAATCAGAGCTGTACCTGCTAATCACTAACACTATGACAGACAGAGCCCTGGCCCTGAATCAGAATCAGAGCTGTACCTGCTAATCACCAACACTGCCCCCGCATGCAGCCAAGCACACCCAGCCTGAATGCTAATACTGAATGCTATCGCTATAGCGCTGTAGTTAGCATATAGAATGCTAATGCCTATATGCTCAGGGACATCTAGTATCAGCGTTGTACATGGCTCCACGAAGTGGCAAAAGGGGGCATAGCCCCTTCAGTTGAAACTTGTGCACCCTCAGTTTTAGTTCTATGTCCCTATATAAAAATAGAAAAAAAGTTCAAATGATTGAGTAACAGGGTGACGCAAAATCTGTATCTCCGCTGCGCTATGTCAGCACAATGGACAATGTGTGTAGGGGGGTTATGGAAAGCCACTGGGGCGCAGGGTTTCCGTTAGCGGGTAATTGCTGGCTTTTGGCACGATAAAATACATGAAAAGCCAATAAATAAAATTGTACCCAGCCAAATTGTCCTGGTCTGCTCTGCTGCTGAGGAGAGAGAAAGTGAGAGAGGATCCTTGGCCGAGGCTACTTAGTGTTGATTGCAAAGGTGGAGACCTTTTTCATTGAAATAAAATGAAAGAGTATGCCTATAGCGAATAGCCTACAAGGCAGGGCTCCAGACGGCGACCAATTTGCAACCCTTTGACACCTGCTGTGGGAGTAAAATGTTGTATTGGTTACATTTGTGCTGCACAGTCATTCACCTCACTAAAAACGTCCTCTTTTTTGGAGGTTAAAATCATGATTTGGTCAAACAGTAGAGTAAATGATCCTCATGATTCCTGTAATGAAAGTGTCTGCCTGCCTGCCCTTGTACCTGTTTCACTGGGGCCTGCTGCTGTGTCGAGTGAGCCACTCTCTCGCTCAAAATCCAATTGCTGGGAACACACTGCTATCCTGTTGTCACGGATGGGGAGAGGATGTTCTCAGTGTCTGTAGGTATTTCTTAACTCTCAATTATTAGCTCAATGGCAACTATTTTTCACATATTTTTGATATGGCGTGTGTGAAATAGGCATTGGCCTGCTTTGCCTCTTTGAACGGTAGGCTACAACTGCAATGTCTTTTTGGACATTAAATGTACTGTTACATTAATACATGGCTACGATGAGTGGGTATTATCTTTATAGTTAGGTATCTAGATAATGTGCTTTGAGTTTCCACTTAATACGGTGGTGAATTAGCCCCAAATAAATTAGCCTAGGATATTAGAGAACATAAAGATGCAGGAAAAGTAATCCTTATTGAACAAAACAAAATAAAAAAATTCTGCAGCCCTATTTTAACAGTAAAATATAACAACAATAGCATGACTGTCTACCCACAATGCATGACAATCACTGGATTAGGTTGCACATTCAAATATTTTGAATCACATCATCACAAGATTATGCCGTCATTTATTGATTCAGTTCCATCATAGTAGACTATTACAATTTTTAATAAAGCACTGTGAATGACTTTATAAGATGATAGGCGATGATTTCGTGATTTACGATCTTCTCTCATCGCCGCAACTCCCCAACGGGCTCAGGAGAGGCGAAGGTCGAGTCATGCGTCCCCCGAAACATGACCTGCCAAGCTGCACTTCTTAACACCTGCCCGCTTAACATGGAAGCCAGCTGCACCAATGTGTCGGAGGAAACTGTTCAAATGGCGAACAAAGTCAGCCTGCAGGCGCCCGACCCGCCACAAGAAGTCGCTAGATGAGCCAAGTAAAGCGCCCCCCGGCTAAACCCTCCCCTAACCCGGACGATTGTGCGCAGCCCTGTGGGACTCCCAGTCTTGGCCGGTTGTGACACAGCCTGGGATCGAACCCCTGTAGTGATGGTGCCTTAGACCACTGCACCACTAGGGAGGCCCATACAGTAGCTATTTAGGAACTCTTGAAACAATCCAAACATTATCATTTTATTCACACAGTAACATTTATTTAGTAGTTTTCCTCTGTCTTCACACCTCCATTAGTGTCCATGCTCACAGGACTTCCATGCTCACAGGACTTCCATGCTCACAGGACTTCCATGCTCACAGGACTTCCATGCTCACAGGACTTCCATGCTCACAGGACTTCCATGCTCACGTCTCAGCCTTGAGATTACCACAGATAAGGTGTGTTTGACCTCTATGGTAGCCCACAAATGGTCAGCCATCCAAACAATGTCATAAATCGTGATTGAGTCATCACGCGGGGCCTCGGCACCGGCAAGTCGCTAGTCGCGAGTATCACCTTCTCCCATTCTTCCACCACACACACACACACACACACACACACACACACACACACACACACACACACACACACACACACACACACACACACACACACACACACACACACACACACACACACACACACACACATAACATTCACACACATGCATTCTGATGCCTCCCCCACAGACACACACACATGCACACTCTTTCACCACAAACGCTGCACATACATCAATTTACCCCTACCTATACAGTTGAAGTCTAAAGTTTACGTACACTTACTTTGGAGTCATTAAAACTTGTTATTCAACCACTCCGCAAATGTCTTGTTAACAAACTATAGTTTCGGCAAGTCGGTTAGGACATCTACTTTGTGTATGACACAAGTCATTTTTCCAACAATTGTTTACAAACAGATTTTTTCACTTATAATTAACTGTATCCCAATTCCAGTGGGTCAGAAGTTTACATACACTGAGTTGACTGTGCCTTTAAACAGCTTGGACAATTCCAAACTCCTGCAGTGGAGTCAGTGGTATATGTTTATTGTGGTATATGTTTATTGTGGTATATGTTTATTGTGGTATAGGAATTCAATATAATTCCAATTCAAGAACCCCCCAAAATTGTGCCCCCTCACAAATTTTTGTTAGACAGATATGTTATTGTTTCTGGGTCAGATGCCAGTGGGATGTTCCTGATGAGAAAACAAGAGTATAGTTTTCCCACACTATCTCCCCCTGCCTTCAGGAGGCCCCCATACAGACCCATGTTAGACAAAGAGGCTGATGTGGGGTCAGACACCAGGGCAATGTTCCTGAGAAGTCAGTCATTTTTGTCTCTCCCCACCGTCTCCACACTGTCTCCCTAATGCCTTACTCTTTCCATGTATTAGATTTCCCCGATGAATATTGATGCTATCACTCACAGATTTATTTAGCCATGCATGGACAGGTTTCCCCATTACATCACGCCATGCTCAGCATGATGTCTAATGATAGGATCTCAATACATGAGCTACCACACACAGCTCTGTTGGAAGACTTACTATAGTGTAGAGGAAATAGCTATTTAACATCCCTTCTGGTTCCTATTGATCTGACAAAAGAGAAAATGGAAAGATTGATCCAGGATGGACAGAACTATTAGGGGGCTCGGGGAGACTGAGAGCTCCAAGAAAGACCCTGCATTTATCAGTCTAGTGGTCTGGGCTAGTGGAGCTGGAGCTAGTGGAGCTTGTTCACATGGGATCATGGTCCTCTAATCAGAGCATATCTAAATCTCCCCTCCTCTCTCCCCTCTCTGGTTCTGTGTCATTAGCCGTAACACTGTAACAGACAGATCCCTGGCCTGGCACTGCATCTGAATCAAAGCTGTACCTGCTAATCACTAACACTATGACAGACAGAGCCCTGGCCCTGAATCAGAATCAGAGCTGTACCTGCTAATCACTAACACTGCCCCCGCATGCAGCCAAGCACACCCAGCCTGAATGCTAATACTTACACTATAGCGCTGTAGTTAGCATATAGAATGCTAATGTCTATGCTCAGACACATCTAGTATCAGCGCACCCTTACAAGTTAAAAATATTTTTGGTAAAAAATGGAAAATGCAAAAACGAACCTTCCTCAAACAGGAAACCTTCCAAAAACTTCAAGTGCACTGCTGGGCTTAGGCCTTGGTGATAATTTACTTCCATGTTCCCTCATCACTCTACTGTGTTAAATGCAGGGAGGCTATAGCCCTGGCTAGGCCTGAGAGAGGCAGTCGTGTTAATGTATGTCTCCTCCTTAGTGCTCATTCCCTACGCATATCACATTGTTAACGTTAACATGAATATCACATTAACCATAGACAGGCCTGCTGCGGGATAAGCTTTCAAATAATTGACTAGCTAGCGATAACTAGTAGTAATGGGGGAAATACTCGATACAGTCACAGTTGAAGTCAGAAGTTTACATACACTTAGGTTGGAGCCATTAAAACTCGTTTTTCAACCACTAAACAAATTTCTTGTTTACAAACCATAGTTTTGGCAAGTCGATTAGGAAATCCACTTTGTGCATGACACAAGTAATTTTTCCAACAATTGTTTACAGACAGATTTTTTTCACCTATTCTTTTCACTGTATGTCTCCTGTATGTCTTTCACTGTATCACAATTTCAGGGGGTCAGAAGTTTACGTACAATAAGTTGATTGTGCCTTTAAACAGCTTGTCATGCTGGAAGACCCAGCCACGACCCATCTTCAATGCTCTTACTGAGGGAAGGAGGTTGTTGGCCAAGATCTTGCGATACATGGCCCCATCCATCCTCCCCTCAATACGGTGCAGTCGTCCTGTCCCCTTTGCAGAAAAGCATCCCCAAAGAATGATGATTCCACCTCCATGCTTCACGGTTGGGAGGGTGTTCTTGGGGTTGTACTCATCCTTCTTCTTCCTCCAAACACGGCGAGTGGAGTTTAGACCAAAAAGCTCTATTTTCCTCTCATCAGACTACATGACCTTCTCCCATTCCTCCTCTGGATCATCCAGATGGTCTTGGGCAAACTTCAGACAGGCCTGGACATGCGCTGGTTTGAGCAGGGGGACCTTGCGTGCGCTGCTGGATTTGAATACATTACGGCGTAGTGTGTTACTAATGGTTTTCTTTGAGACTGTGGTAACAGCTCTCTTCAGGTCATTGACCAGGTCCTGCCGTGTAGTTCTGGGCTGATCCCTCACCTTCCTCATGATCATTGATGCCCCACGAGGTGAGATCTTGCATGGAGCCCCAGACCGAGGGTGATTGACCATCATCTTGAACTTCTTCCATTTTCTAATAATAGCGGCAACAGTTGTTGCCTTCTCACCGAGCTGCTTGCCTATTGTCCTTTAGCCCATCCAAGCCTTGTGCAGGTCTAAAATTAACCCTGATGTCCTTACACAGCTGTCTGGTCTTGGCCATTGTGGAGAGGTTGGAGTCTGTTTGATTGAGTGTGTGGACAGGTGTCTTTTATACAGGTAATGAGTTCAAACAGGTGCAGTTAATACAGGTAATGCGTGGAGAACAGGAGGGCTTCTTAAAGAAAAACTAACAGGTCTCTGAGAGCCGGAATTCTTACTGGTTGGTAGGTGATCAAATACTTATGTCATGCAATAAAATCCAAATTAATTACAATATGATTTTCTGGATTTTTGTTTTAGATTCCGTCTCTCACAGTTGAATTGTACCTATGATAAAAATTACAGACCTCTACATGCTTTGTAAGTAGGAAAACCTGCAAAATCGGCAGTGTATCAAATACTTGTTCTCCCCACTGTACTTTGGTGCAAAAAGTGCAAATTAAAACCAGAACAACAGCAACGGACCTTGTGAAGATGCTGGAGGAAACAGGTACAAAATAATCTAAATCCACAGTAACACGAGTTCTATATCAATGTAACCTGAGAGGGCGCTCAGCAAGGAAGAAGCCACTGCTCCAAAACCGCCATAAAAAAGCCAGACTACGGTTTGCAACTGCACATGGCGACAAAGATCGTACTTTTTGTAGAAATGTCCTTTGATCTGATTAAACAAAAATAGAACTGTTTGGCCATAATGACCATCGTTATGTTTGGAGGAACAAGGGTGATGCTTTCAAGCTGAAGAACACCATCCCAACCGTGAAACATGGGGGTGGCAGCATCATGTTGTGGGGGTGCTTTGCTGCAGGAGGGACTGGTGCACTTCACAAAATAGATGGCATCATGAGGGAGGATAATTATGTGGATATATTGAAGCAACATCTCAAGACATCGGTCAGGAAGTTAAAGCTTGGTCGCAAATGGGTCTTCTAAATGGACATTGACCCCAAGCATACTTCCAAACTTGTGGCAAAATGGCTTAAGGACAACAAAGTCAATGTATTGGAGTGGCCATCACAAAGCCCTGACCTCAGTCCCGTAGAAAATTTGTGGGCAGAACTGAAAAAGCATGTGCGAGCAAGGAGGCCTACAAACCTAACTCAGTTACACCAGCTCTGTCAGGAGGAATGGGACAAAATTCACCCAACTTATTGTGGGAAGCTCGTGGAAGGCAACCCGAAACGTTTGACTCAAGTTAAACAGTTGAAAGGCAATGCTACCAAATACGAATTGAGTGTATGTGAACTTCTCACCCACTGGGAATGTGATGAAATAAATAATAGCTGAAATAAATAATTCTCTCTACTTATTCTGACATTTCACATTCTTAAAATAATGTGGTGATACGAACTGTCATAAAACAGGGACTTTTTACTGGGATTAAATGTCAGGAATAGTGAAATGCTGAGTTTTAATGTATTTGGCTAAGGTCTATGTAAACTTCCGACTTCAACTGTACATATCGGGATATACTTTTTGATTATACATTGTATTGTTTTGGCAATATCTCAATATAGTTTTTGCGCTAGTTGGCTGTACCGGTACCAGTATATTTCCTTCATAGCTTGTTCTCCGTCTTTTTTAAAAACAGGTAGCCAATTAGTTTTCAGAACGTTCATTTCCATGATGGATCAAAACTAGTTTCCTCATGACTCTCTCTTGTCCCTCTGCAGCAGACATATGGTGAGCAATGTGCTTTGACCAATGAATCGCATTAAAATCACAGTATCGAATCGCAATACATATCCTATAGCGTGTTGTGAGGTTACAGGCAATTCCCAGCTATAATAACTAGCATGTTCCCTCTTTCTTTACAACATATAGTTCAGGCCTGCTATGTACCCTCCCCTCTCCCCTCTCCCCTCTCCCCCCTCCCCTCTCCCTGCTACAACATACTGTTCAGGCCTGCTATGTACCCTCCCCTCTCCCCTCTCCCTGCTACAACATACTGTTCAGGCCTGCTATGTACCCTCCCCTCTCCCCTCTCCCCCCTCCCCTCTCCCTGCTACAACATACTGTTCAGGCCTGCTATGTACCCTCCCCTCTCCCCTCTCCCCCTCCCCTCTCCCTGCTACAACATACTGTTCAGGCCTGCTATGTACCCTCCCCTCTCCCCTCTCCCCCTCCCCCTCCCCTCTCCCTGCTACAACATACTGTTCAGGCCTGCTATGTACCCTCCCCTCTCCCCTCTCCCCCTCCCCTCTCCCCTCTCCCTGCTACAACATACTGTTCAGGCCTGCTATGTACCCTCCCCTCTCCCCTCTCCCCCTCCCCTCTCCCTGCTACAACATACAGTTCAGGCCTGCTATACCCCCCTCCCCCTCTCCCTGCTACAACATACAGTTTAGGCCTGCTATGTCCCCTTCCCTCTCCCCCATCCCCCTCCCCTCTCCCCTCTCCCCACTACAACATACAGTTCAGGCCTGCTTATGTCCCCTTCCCTCTCCCCTCTCCCCCCTCCCCTCTCCCTGCTACAACATATAGTTCAGGCTTGCTATGTCTCCTCTCCTCTCCTCTCCTCTCCTCTCCTCTCCTATCCTGTCCTGTCCTCTCCTCTCCCTTCTACAACATATAGATCAGGCCTGCTATGTCCTCTCCCCTCTCCCCTCTCCTCTCCCCTCTCCCTGCTACAACATATAGTTCAGGCCTGCTATGTCCTCTCCCCTCTCTCCTCTCCCCTCTCTCTGCTACAACATATATTTCAGGCCTCCTCTCCTCTCCTCTCCTCTCCTCTCCTATCCTGTCCTGTCCTGTCCTCTCCTCTCCCTTCTACAACATATAGATCAGGCCTGCTATGTCCTCTCCCCTCTCCCCTCTGTCCTCTCCCCTCTCCCTGCTACAACATATAGTTCAGGCCTGCTATGTCCTCTCCCCTCTCTCCTCTCCCCTCTCTCTGCTACAACATATATTTCAGGCTTGCTATGTCTCCTCTCCTCTCCTCTCCTCTCCTCTCCTCTCCTCTCCTCTCCTCTCCTCTCCTCTCCTCTCCTCTCCTCTCCTCTCCTCTCCTATCCTATCCTATCCTATCCTGTCCTCTCCTCTCCCTGCTACAACATATAGTTCAGGCCTGCTATGTCCTCTCCCCTCTCCCCTCTCTCCTCTCCCCTCTCCCTGCTACAACATATATTTCAGGCCTGCTATCTCCTCTCCTCTCCTCTCCTCTCCTCTCCTCTCCTCTCCTCTCTCTCCTCTCCCCTCTCCCTGCTACAACATATATTTCAGGCTTGCTGTGGGGAGACATTGATTCATTGAACATGTCGTTGGGAGCTCTTTGTTTACAGCTGAAGCTAAGCGCTCGGGTCAGACACCAGGGGGATGTTCCTGTAGAGAGAACAGGAGTTTATGTATCCTTCACTCTCCCCCCGTCTCCCCCTGCTTCCACTAGAGACCAATGTTAGACAGCTATGCTGTTGTGTCTGGGTCAGATGCCAGGGGGATGTTCCTATAGAGAGGAGTTTAGTTCTCCCCCACTATCTCCCCCCCTGTCTCCACCTGTCTAAACAGGCCCATGTTAGACAGAGGATTGTTGTGTTGGGGTCAGACACCAGGGGAATGTTCCTGAGGAGAAGACAGTCATTTTTGTCTCTCCCCACTGTCTCCATACTGTCTCCCCACTGTCTCCACACTGTCTCCCTCATGTCTTACTCTTTCCATGTATTAGATTTCCCAGATTGATATTGACGCTATGGATGATAGGATGATAGGATCTCAATATATGAGCTACCACACAGCCCTGTTGGAAGACTCTTACTATAGTGTAGACGAAATAACAGATTTAATATCCCCTATGTTTCCTATCGATCTGAAAAAAGATTTCTCCATGATGGACAGAACTATTAAGGAGCTCGGGGAGAGCGAGAGCAACCAGAAAGACCCTGCATTTATCAGTCTAGTGGTCTGGGCTAGTGGAGCTGGAGATAATGGAGGTGGAGAAGGTCCCACACACAGATGGTCCCACACATACCGTTATTGGGTTACAACTCCTGAAAAACCAATAAAGCTATGTGTTGGAGCATCTGAGTGTGTAGGTGGGCCCCAACTTAACTTTATTATGAGTTTTCCCATCGCAGAATTCTTCTCTCTCTCTCTCGCTCTTCTACTCTCTTTCTATCAGTCTGTCGTTCTCTTGATCTTTCTCAGGGACTCTCTCTCCCCTCATTCTCTCTCTCTCTCTCTCTCTCTCTCTCTCTCTCTCTCTCTCTCTCTCTCTCTCTCTTTCTCTCTTTCTCGTTGTAAAATGGTCTATTCTGTATAAATAGGTTTCTGGTGCTGTAGATTTGTCATCTGTCTTTTTACCCATGGTGCATTGCGGCAGTTTGAGATGTGCATCCAGCCGACGCTAATGAGATCGCTGATGTCGCTGTTGTTGTCATTGTTGTTGTGGTAATTTGTTGTTGCCGTGGCAATCTTCTCGACCAAATGCACCCGTCATTACTCCTCACTTATATTCATCATCGGTAGCAGAGGGACAGCAGAGAGACAAACAAACAAACCGGGTTTGATTAATGTGATTTAATATAAATAAATCACAGTAGATGGGTTTCTGAGCCATGTCCATTAGTTTAGTAAAGTTCACCGCTGGAGCCTCTGTGAGTGAAAATGTTAGTGCTTCATTTCTCTGTTATCTGGAGAACCTGCAACAAGTTTCCAGTCAGTCTTTCTTGGCTCAAAGTAGAGAAAAGATAGACTGCATTAATTATTGTATTTGTGCGAAGTAGTATTGTTTAAAATTCTAAATTGTCTGTATAATCAACTTACATATACAGTACCATTCAAAGGTTTGGACACACCTACTCATTCCAGGGTTTTTCTTTATTTTTGCTATTTTCTACATTGTAGAATAATAGTGAAGACATCAACACTATGTAATAACAAATATGGAATCATGTAGTAAACAAAAAAGTGTTATACAAATCAAAACATATTTTATATTTGAGGTTCTTCAAAGTAGCCAACCTTTGCCTTGATGTGGTCAGATGAAGCAGATGCTAAACTTCAGGACTGTTTTGCTATCACAGACTGGAATATGTTCTGGGATTCTTCCGATGGCATTGAGGAGTACACCACATCAGTCACTGGCTTTATCAATAAGTGCATCGAGGACGTCGTTCCCACAGTGACTTTACGTACATACCTCAACCAGAATCCATGGATTACAGGCAACATTTGCACTGAGCTAAAGGTTTGCGCTGCCACTTTCAAGGTGCGGGACTCTAACCCGGAAGCTTATAAGAAATCCTGCTATGCCTTGCGACGAACCATCAAACAGGCAAAGCGTCAATACAGGGCTAAGATTGAATCTTACTACACCGGCTCTGATGCTCGTCTTATGTGGCAGGGCTTGCAAACTATTACAGACTACAAAGGGAAGCATAGCCGTGAGTTGCCCAGTGACACAAGCCTACCGGACGAGCTAAATCACTTCTATGCTCACTTCGAGGCAAGCAACACTGAGGCATGCATGAGAGCATCAGCTGTTCCGGACGACTGCGTGATCACGCTCTCCATAGCCAGCGTGAGTAAGACCTTTAAACTGGTGAACATTCAGAAGGCCACTGGGTTACCAGGACGTGTGCTTTGGGCATGTGCTGACCAACTGGCAGGTGTCTTCACTGACATTTTCAACATGTCCCTGATTGAGTCTGTAATACCAACATGTTTCAAGCAGACCACCATAGTCTCTGTGCCCAAGAACACGAAGGCAACCTGCCTAAATGACTTGGTCGTAGCCATGAAGTGCTTTGAAAGGCTGGTAGTGGCTCACATCAACACCATTATCCCAGAAACCCTAGACCCACTCCAATTTGCATACCGCTCAAACAGATCCACAGATGATGCAATCTACTCTCTCTATTGCACTCCACACTGCCCTTTCCCACGTGGACAAAATAAACACCTATGTGAGAATGTTATTCATTGACTGCAGCTCAGCTTTCAAGACCATAGAGCCCTCAAAGCTCATCACTAAGCTAAGGATCCTGGGACTAAACACCTCCCTCCGCAACTAGATCCTGGACTTCCTGACAGGCCGCCACCCAGGTGGTGAGGGTAGGTAGCAACACATCTGCCACGCTGATCCTCAACACTGGAGCCCCCAGCTGTGCGTGCTCAGTCCCCTCCTGTACTCCCTGTTCACCAACGACTGCATGGTCAGGCACGACTCCAACACCATCATTAAGTTTGAAGACGACACAACAGTTGTAGGCCTCACCCCAACGATGAGACAGCCTATAGGGAGGAGGTCAGAGACCTGGCTGGGTGGTGCCAGAATAACAACTTATCCCTCAACGAAACCAAGACTAAAGAGATGATTGTGTCCTACAGGAAAAGGAGGACCGAGCACGCACCCATTCTCATCGACAGGGCTGTAGTGGAGCAGATTGAGAGCTTCAAGTTCCTTGGTGTCCACATCACCCAACAACCTAGAATGGTCCAAACACACCAAGACAGTTGTGAAGAGGTCACGACAAAGCCTATTCCCCCTCAGGAAACTAAAAAGATTTGGCATGGGTCCTCAGATCCTCAAAAGGTTCTACAGCTGCACCATCGAGAGCATCCTGACTGGTTGCATCACTGCCTACTATGGCAATTGCTCGGCCTCCGACCGCAAGGCACTACAGAGGCTCGTGCGTACGGCCAAGTACATCACTGGGGCTAAGCTGCCTGCCATCCAGGACCTCTACACCAGGCGGTGTCAGAGGAAGGTCCTAAAAATTGTCAAAGACCCCAGCCACCCCATTCGTAGACTGTTCTCTCTACTACCGCATGGCAAGCGGTACCGGAGTGCCAAGTCTAGGACCAAAAGTCTTCTCAACAGTTTTTACCCCAACGCCACAAGGCTCCTGAACAGGTAATCAAATGGATACCCGGACTATTTGCATTGTGTGCCCCCCCAACCACTCTTTTACTCTCATTCTACTCTCTGTTTAACATATATGCATAGTCACTTTAACTATACATTCATGTACATACTACCTCAATTGGCTCGACCAACCAGCGCCCCCGCACATTGGCTAACCGGGCTATCTGCATTGTGTCCCACCACCAACCACCTACCAATCCCTCTTTTATGCTACTGCTACTCTCTCTTCATCATATATGCATAGTCACTTTAACCATATCTACATGTACATACTACCTCATACAGCCCGACTAAGTGGTGCCTGTATGTAGCCTCGCTACTGTTATAGCCTCACTACTGTATGTAGCCTCGCTACTGTTATAGCCTCTCTACTGTATATAGCCTCACTACTGTATATAGCCTCACTACTGTATGTAGCCTCGCTACTGTTATAGCCTCACTACTGTATGTATCCTCGCTACTGTTATAGCCTCACTACTGTATATAGCCTCTCTACTGTATATAGCCTCACTACTGTTATAGCCTCACTACTGTTATAGCCTCACTACTGTATGTAGCCTCGCTACTGTTATAGCCTCACTACTGTATGTAGCCTCGCTACTGTTATAGCCTCACTACTGTATATAGCCTCTCTACTGTATATAGCCTCACTACTGTTATAGCCTCACTACTGTTATAGCCTCTCTACTGTATATAGCCTCACTACTGAATATAGCCTCACTACTGTATATAGCCTCACTACTGTTATAGCCTCACTACTGTATATAGCCTCACTACTGTATATAGCCTCACTACTGTTATAGCCTCACTACTGTATATAGCCTCACTACTGTATATAGCCTCTCTACTGTATATAGCCTCACTACTGTATATAGCCTCACTACTGTTATAGCCTCTCTACTGTATATAGCCTCACTACTGTATATAGCCTCACTACTGTATATAGCCTCACTACTGTATATAGCCTCACTACTGTATATAGCCTCACTACTGTATATAGCCTCACTACTGTATATAGCCTCACTACTGTTATAGCCTCACTACTGTATATAGCCTCACTACTGTATATAGCCTCTCTACTGTATATAGCCTCACTACTGTATATAGCCTCACTACTGTTATAGCCTCTCTACTGTATATAGCCTCACTACTGTATATAGCCTCACTACTGTATATAGCCTCACTACTGTTATAGCCTCACTACTGTATATAGCCTCACTACTGTATATAGCCTCACTACTGTATATAGCCTCACTACTGTTATAGCCTCTCTACTGTATATAGCCTCACTACTGTTATAGCCTCTCTACTGTATATAGCCTCACTACTGTATATAGCCTCACTACTGTATATAGCCTCACTACTGTTATAGCCTCACTACTGTATATAGCCTCTCTACTGTATATAGCCTCACTACTGTTATAGCCTCACTACTGTTATAGCCTCTCTACTGTATATAGCCTCACTACTGAATATAGCCTCACTACTGTATATAGCCTCACTACTGTTATAGCCTCACTACTGTATATAGCCTCACTACTGTATATAGCCTCACTACTGTTATAGCCTCACTACTGTATATAGCCTCACTACTGTATATAGCCTCACTACTGTATATAGCCTCACTACTGTTATAGCCTCACTACTGTATATAGCCTCACTACTGTATATAGCCTCACTACTGTATATAGCCTCACTACTGTATATAGCCTCACTACTGTTATAGCCTCACTACTGTATATAGCCTCACTACTGTATATAGCCTCACTACTGTTATAGCCTCACTACTGTATATAGCCTCACTACTGTATATAGCCTCACTACTGTATATAGCCTCACTACTGTTATAGCCTCACTACTGTTATAGCCTCACTACTGTTATAGCCTCACTACTGTATATAGCCTCACTACTGTATATAGCCTCACTACTGTTATAGCCTCACTACAGTATATAGCCTCACTACTGTATATAGCCTCACTACTGTATATAGCCTCACTACTGTTATAGCCTCACTACTGTTATAGCCTCACTACTGTTATAGCCTCACTACTGTTATAGCCTCACTACTGTATATAGCCTCACTACTGTTATAGCCTCACTACTGTTATAGCCTCTCTACTGTATATAGCCTCACTACTGTATATAGCCTCACTACTGTTATAGCCTCACTACTGTATATAGCCTCACTACTGTTATAGCCTCTCTACTGTATATAGCCTCACTACTGTATATAGCCTCACTACTGTTATAGCCTCACTACTGTATATAGCCTCACTACTGTTATAGCCTCTCTACTGTATATAGCCTCACTACTGTATATAGCCTCACTACTGTTATAGCCTCACTACTGTATATAGCCTCACTACTGTATATAGCCTCACTACTGTTATAGCCTCACTACTGTTATAGCCTCACTACTGTATATAGCCTCTCTACTGTATATAGCCTCACTACTGTATATAGCCTCACTACTGTTATAGCCTCACTACTGTATATAGCCTCACTACTGTTATAGCCTCTCTACTGTATATAGCCTCACTACTGTATATAGCCTCTCTACTGTATATAGCCTCACTACTGTATATAGCCTCACTACTGTTATAGCCTCACTACTGTATATAGCCTCACTACTGTATATAGCCTCACTACTGTATATAGCCTCACTACTGTTATAGCCTCTCTACTGTATATAGCCTCACTACTGTATATAGCCTCTCTACTGTATATAGCCTCACTACTGTTATAGCCTCTCTACTGTATATAGCCTCTCTACTGTATATAGCCTCACTACTGTTATAGCCTCTCTACTGTATATAGCCTCACTACTGTATATAGCCTCTCTACTGTATATAGCCTCACTACTGTATATAGCCTCACTACTGTATATAGCCTCTCTACTGTATATAGCCTCGCTACTGTTATAGCCTCTCTACTGTATATAGCCTCACTACTGTTATTTTTCACTGTCTTTTTACTGTTGTTTTTATTTCTTTACCTATTGTTCACCTAATACCTTTTTGCACTGTTGGTTAGAGCCTGTAAGTAAGCATTTCACTGTAAGGTATTCGGCGCACGTGACAAATACACTTTGATTTGATTTGAGGTGGGTGCTTACATTTGTCCTATTTTACACATGTACAAGTGTGTATTATACGCATGTGAATTGGAATTTCATTTTTTTGCATATCACACTCCCCTTGAGGCACCTTCGTATAGTGGGGTCCCGGCCTGGGATCAGACGTTATTGAAAGCGACCCTGGAGCAATTAGGGTTAAGTGCCTTGCTCAAGGGCACAGACAGATTATTCACCTAGTCGGCTCTGGGATAAGAACTAACGACCATTCGGTTTCTGGCCCAACGCTCTTAACCGCTACGCTAAATTACTCAAGCAAAAGGCAAAATTTGCTTCAAAAAACATATACAATAACACCTTACAGCACCACACCTCTCCCCTACCTGACCTAAATAATATGAATATGTACTAATATACAGTTGAAGTGGGAAGTTTACAGACACTTAGGTTGGAGTCATTAAAACGTATTTTTCAACCACTCCACAAATTTCTTGTATACAAACTATAGTTTTGGCAAGTCGGTTAGGATATCTACTTTGTGCATGACACAAGTAATTTTTCCAAACATGGTTTACAGACAAATTATTTCACTTATAATTCACTGTATCCCAATTCCAGTGGGTCAGAAGTGTACATACACTGAGTTGACTGTGCCTTTAAACAGCTTGGAAAATTCCAGAAAATGATGTCATGGCTTTAGAAGCTTCTGATAGGCTAATTGACATAATTTGAGTCAATTGGAGGTGTACCTGTGGATGTATTTCAAGGACTACCTTCAAACTCAGTGTCTCTTTGCTTGAAATCATGGGCATATCAAAAGAAATCAGCCAAGACCTCAGAAACAAATTGTAGACCTCCACAAGTCTGGTTCATCCTTGGGAGCAATTTACACATGTCTGAAGGTACCACTTTCATCTGTACAACCAATAGTACGCAAGTGTAAACACCATGGGACCACGCAGCCGTGATACCACTCAGGAAGGAGATGCGTTCTGTCTCCTCGAGATGAATGTACTTTGGTGCGAAAAGTGCAAATCAATCCCAGAACAACAGCAAAGGACATTGTGAAGATGCTGGAGGAAACAGGTACAAAAGTATCTAAATCCACAGTAAAACGAGTCCTATATCGATGTAACCTGAGAGGGCTCTCAGCAAGGAAGAAGCCACTGCTCCAAAACCACCATAAAAATGCCAGACTACGGTTTGCAACTGTACATGGGGACAAAGATTGTACTTTTTGGAGAAATGTCCTGTGGTCTGATGAAACAGAAATAGAACTGTTTGGCCATAATGACCATCGTTATCTTTGGAGGAAAAAGGGTGATGTTTGGCAAGCCGAAAAGCACGAGGTGGCAGCATCATGTTGTGGGGGTGCTTTGCTGCAGAAGAGACTGGTGCACTTCACAAAATAGATGACATCATGAGGTAGGAAAATTATGTGGATATATTGAAGCAACATCTCAAGACATCAGTCAGGAAGTTAAAGCTTGGTCGCAAATGTGTCTTCCAAATGGACAATGACCCCAAGCATACTTCCAAAGTTGTGGCAAAATGGCCTCAGGACAACAAAGTCAAGGTATTGGATTGGCCATCACAAAGCCCTGACCTCAATCCTGAAGAAAATTTGAGGGCAGAACTGAAAAAGCGTGTGCAAGCAAGGAGGCCTTCAAACCTGACTCGGTTACACCAGCTCTGTCAGGAGGAATGGGCCAAAATGTACCCAACTTTTGTGGGAAGCTTATGGAAGGCTACCCAAAATGTTTGACCCAGGTTAAAAAATGTAAAGGCAATGCTACCAAATACTAATTGAGTGTATGTAAACTTCTGACCCACTGGGAATGTGATGAAAGAAATAAAAGCTGAAAGAAAAAATTCTCACTACTATTTTTCTGACATTTGACATTCATAAAATGATGTGGTGATCCTAACTGACCTAAGACAGGGGATTCTTACTAGGATTGAATGTCAGGAACTGTGAAAAACTGAGTTTAAATGTATTTGGCTATGGTGTATGTAAATTTCCGACTTCAACTGTACATTTGTAACTGGCCCTTAGACCTTTTTTGGTTCTTTTGTTCTTATTTTAAATGTGTTTAGTCATGTTCTATGTTTTGTTTAGATCCCAGGAAGACTAGCTGCTACTTCAGCAACAGCTACTGGGGATCCAAATAAAATACTAAACACTAAACAAGTATCCAGTACATTTCTGGGAGTCAGGTGGAGTGTTGGTTGGAACTGTACCCTGTATTTCCTGCATCTCTCCAGGACCATGGTTGCCTAACCCTACAGTATATATGTGGTGTACTGTCCTTCTCCAGAGTGTCTGAGCCTAGATGTTCTTGTCTGTGTGGATGTCCTACTTCAATAGTTAGCCTGCATGTCCCTGATGTAAAGCTCAGTAGGAATGTTCTCGTGTTACCCTCTCTGCCTGTCTCCCCTTCACTCTCCTCCATGTATTCATTCTCTCTTTCTCCCTACCCACCTCTCTGCCTGTCTCTCCTTCACTCTCCTCCATGTATTCATTCTCTCTTTCTCCCTACCCACCTCTCTGCCTGTCTCTCCTTCACTCTCCTCCATGTATTCATTCTCTCTTTCTCCCTACCCACCTCTCTGCCTGTCTCTCCTTCACTCTCCTCCATGTATTCATTCTCTCTTTCTCCCTACCCACCTCTCTGCCTGTCTCTCATTCACTCTCCTCCATGTATTAATTCTCTCTTTCTCCCTACCCACCTCTCTGCCTGTCTCTCCTTCACTCTCCTCCATGTATTCATTCTCTCTTTCTCCCTACCCACCTCTCTGCCTGTCTCTCCTTCACTCTCATCCATGTATTCATTCTCTCTTTCTCCCTACCCACCTCTCTGCCTGTCTCTCCTTCACTCTCCTCCATGTATTCATTCTCTCTTTCTCCCTACCCACCTCTCTGCCTGTCTCTCCTTCACTCTCCTCCATGTATTCATTCTCTCTTTCTCCCTACCCACCTCTCTGCCTGTCTCCCCTTCACTCTCCTCCATGTATTCATTCTCTCTTTCTCCCTACCCACCTCTCTGCCTGTCTCTCCTTCACTCTCCTCCATGTATTCATTCTCTCTTTCTCCCTACCCACCTCTCTGCCTGTCTCTCCTTCACTCTCCTCCATGTATTCTTTCTCTCTTTCTCCCTACCCACCTCTCTGCCTGTCTCTCCTTCACTCTCCTCCATGTATTCATTCTCTCTTTCTCCCTACCCACCTCTCTGCCTGTCTCTCCTTCACTCTCCTCCATGTATTCATTCTCTCTTTCTCCCTACCCACCTCTCTGCCTGTCTCTCCTTCACTCTCCTCCATGTATTCATTCTCTCTTTCTCCCTACCCACCTCTCTGCCTGTCTCTCCTTCACTCTCCTCCATGTATTCATTCTCTCTCTTTCTCCCTACCCACCTCTCTGCCTGTCTCTCCTTCACTCTCCTCCATGTATTAATTCTCTCTTTCTCCCTACCCACCTCTCTGCCTGTCTCTCCTTCACTCTCCTCCATGTATTCATTCTCTCTTTCTCCCTACCCACCTCTCTGCCTGTCTCCCCTTCACTCTCCTCCATGTATTCATTCTCTCTTTCTCCCTACCCACCTCTCTGCCTGTCTCTCCTTCACTCTCATCCATGTATTCATTCTCTCTTTCTCCCTACCCACCTCTCTGCCTGTCTCTCCTTCACTCTCCTCCATGTATTCTTTCTCTCTTTCTCCCTACCCACCTCTCTGCCTGTCTCTCCTTCACTCTCCTCCATGTATTCATTCTCTCTTTCTCCCTACCCACCTCTCTGCCTGTCTCCCCTTCACTCTCCAGCATGTATTCATTCTCTCTTTCTCCCTACCTACCTCTCTGCCTGTCTCTCTTTCACTCTCCTCCATGTATTCATTCTCTCTTTCTCCCTACCCACCTCTCTGCCTGTCTCTCCTTCACTCTCCTCCATGTATTCATTCTCTCTTTCTCCCTACCCACCTCTCTGCCTGTCTCTCCTTCACTCTCCTCCATGTATTCATTCTCTCTTTCTCCCTACCCACCTCTCTGCCTGTCTCTCCTTCACTCTCCTCCATGTATTCATTCTCTCTTTCTCCCTACCCACCTCTCTGCCTGTCTCTCCTTCACTCTCCTCCATGTATTCATTCTCTCTTTCTCCCTACCCACCTCTCTGCCTGTCTCTCCTTCACTCTCCTCCATGTATTCATTCTCTCTTTCTCCCTACCCACCTCTCTGCCTGTCTCTCCTTCACTCTCCTCCATGTATTCATTCTCTCTTTCTCCCTACCCACCTCTCTGCCTGTCTCTCCTTCACTCTCCTCCATGTATTCATTCTCTCTTTCTCCCTACCCACCTCTCTGCCTGTCTCTCCTTCACTCTCCTCCATGTATTCATTCTCTCTTTCTCCCTACCCACCTCTCTGCCTGTCTCCCTTCACTCTCCTCCATGTATTCATTCTCTCTTTCTCCCTACCCACCTCTCTGCCTGTCTCTCCTTCACTCTCCTCCATGTATTAATTCTCTCTTTCTCCCTACCCACCTCTCTGCCTGTCTCTCCTTCACTCTCCTCCATGTATTCATTCTCTCTTTCTCCCTACCCACCTCTCTGCCTGTCTCTCCTTCACTCTCCTCCATGTATTCATTCTCTCTTTCTCCCTACCTACCTCTCTGCCTGTCTCTCCTTCACTCTCATCCATGTATTCATTCTCTCTTTCTCCCTACCCACCTCTCTGCCTGTCTCTCCTTCACTCTCCTCCATGTATTCATTCTCTCTTTCTCCCTACCCACCTCTCTGCCTGTCTCTCCTTCACTCTCCTCCATGTATTCATTCTCTCTTTCTCCCTACCCACCTCTCTGCCTGTCTCTCCTTCACTCTCCTCCATGTATTCATTCTCTCTTTCTCCCTACCCACCTCTCTGCCTGTCTCCCCTTCACTCTCCTCCATGTATTCATTCTCTCTTTCTCCCTACCCACCTCTCTGCCTGTCTCTCCTTCACTCTCATCCATGTATTCATTCTCTCTTTCTCCCTACCCACCTCTCTGCCTGTCTCTCCTTCACTCTCCTCCATGTATTCTTTCTCTCTTTCTCCCTACCCACCTCTCTGCCTGTCTCTCCTTCACTCTCCTCCATGTATTCATTCTCTCTTTCTCCCTACCCACCTCTCTGCCTGTCTCTCCTTCACTCTCCTCCATGTATTCATTCTCTCTTTCTCCCTACCCACCTCTCTGCCTGTCTCTCCTTCACTCTCCTCCATGTATTCATTCTCTCTTTCTCCCTACCCACCTCTCTGCCTGTCTCTCCTTCACTCTCCTCCATGTATTCATTCTCTCTTTCTCCCTACCCACCTCTCTGCCTGTCTCTCCTTCACTCTCCTCCATGTATTAATTCTCTCTTTCTCCCTACCCACCTCTCTGCCTGTCTCTCCTTCACTCTCCTCCATGTATTCATTCTCTCTTTCTCCCTACCCACCTCTCTGCCTGTCTCCCCTTCACTCTCCTCCATGTATTCATTCTCTCTTTCTCCCTACCCACCTCTCTGCCTGTCTCTCCTTCACTCTCATCCATGTATTCATTCTCTCTTTCTCCCTACCCACCTCTCTGCCTGTCTCTCCTTCACTCTCCTCCATGTATTCTTTCTCTCTTTCTCCCTACCCACCTCTCTGCCTGTCTCTCCTTCACTCTCCTCCATGTATTCATTCTCTCTTTCTCCCTACCCACCTCTCTGCCTGTCTCCCCTTCACTCTCCTGCATGTATTCATTCTCTCTTTCTCCCTACCTACCTCTCTGCCTGTCTCTCTTTCACTCTCCTCCATGTATTCATTCTCTCTTTCTCCCTACCCACCTCTCTGCCTGTCTCTCCTTCACTCTCCTCCATGTATTCATTCTCTCTTTTTCCCTACCCACCTCTCTGCCTGTCTCTCCTTCACTCTCCTCCATGTATTCATTCTCTCTTTCTCCCTACCCACCTCTCTGCCTGTCTCTCCTTCACTCTCCTCCATGTATTCATTCTCTCTTTCTCCCTACCCACCTCTCTGCCTGTCTCTCCTTCACTCTCCTCCATGTATTCATTCTCTCTTTCTCCCTACCCACCTCTCTGCCTGTCTCTCCTTCACTCTCCTCCATGTATTCATTCTCTCTTTCTCCCTACCCACCTCTCTGCCTGTCTCTCCTTCACTCTCCTCCATGTATTCATTCTCTCTTTCTCCCTACCCACCTCTCTGCCTGTCTCTCCTTCACTCTCCTCCATGTATTCATTCTCTCTTTCTCCCTACCCACCTCTCTGCCTGTCTCTCCTTCACTCTCCTCCATGTATTCATTCTCTCTTTCTCCCTACCCACCTCTCTGCCTGTCTCCCTTCACTCTCCTCCATGTATTCATTCTCTCTTTCTCCCTACCCACCTCTCTGCCTGTCTCTCCTTCACTCTCCTCCATGTATTAATTCTCTCTTTCTCCCTACCCACCTCTCTGCCTGTCTCTCCTTCACTCTCCTCCATGTATTCATTCTCTCTTTCTCCCTACCCACCTCTCTGCCTGTCTCTCCTTCACTCTCCTCCATGTATTCATTCTCTCTTTCTCCCTACCTACCTCTCTGCCTGTCTCTCCTTCACTCTCATCCATGTATTCATTCTCTCTTTCTCCCTACCCACCTCTCTGCCTGTCTCTCCTTCACTCTCCTCCATGTATTCATTCTCTCTTTCTCCCTACCCACCTCTCTGCCTGTCTCTCCTTCACTCTCCTCCATGTATTCATTCTCTCTTTCTCCCTACCCACCTCTCTGCCTGTCTCTCCTTCACTCTCCTCCATGTATTCATTCTCTCTTTCTCCCTACCCACCTCTCTGCCTGTCTCCCCTTCACTTCCCTTGCTTCCCTCTCTTCTCCCTCATGCTCCTCTTGTTGGGCACAGCTCTTCCCTTCACCTATACCTTCACCTATACCCCCCGCTGTTGGCCTGGGTGTAAGACTGTCGGACCTAGCTCTGCACCTGGACATTAAACATTAAACAATGACTCACTCACTACTCCGAGGAACAGATCCTGCATAGCAATGGAGCTGAGAAAGAGAGGGGGAGGGAAAAGATCGGGATGAAGGGAGTGAGGGAGAGAATGAAGGAGAGTTGGGAAAAGGGGAGGGAGAGGGAAGAAGGGAGGGAGAGAGAAAGAGAAGAGCAGGAGAGGGACATAGATTCAATAATAGCCAATCTGGCCAGTTAAAATATGAGTAAATTATGTTTGATGATAGTCATCAGGCCTCATCAATACCTCTGTCTATTAGTCAGAGCACTCTCTTCCTGATAGACCAATATAATTGGTCTAATTGGTGGCCTGTCACATTGTCCAGAGAATAATAATTAACTCCATTCCACAATTAAGGGTGCCATTGATCTGTTGAAACAGCCTATTATTGCAGTTTAAGAGGTAGAGGAATCAATGGCATAGGAAGGTATGGAGAAAGAGAGAGGGAGAGATAAATGAGGAGGGCGAGTAAGGGGTGGAGGAAGGAGATTGAAAGAGGGAGAATGTGAGAGAAAAAATGAAAGTGAAATAAAGAGAGAAAGGGTGGAAAATACAAGTGTTGACAACTATTATTTCGTCCCCCTATTAGAGGTGTACCGGTTCACCAAACTCACGGTTCATATGTATTTTTGAGGTCAGTCCACGGTTTGGTTTTGGGACAATGGGAAAATAAGATGCCAACAGTTACTGTAGTTAATTTGAGTTTATCTAAGAAAATACAATGTGTTGCTATTTCTGATTCCATATATGATCATGAGTCATATAATGCCTGGTGAAAGCACCATCAGGAAAATCAACACTGGATTTTCTTAAATCACATTTTATTACAGCGTGTGCAGAGGCTCTAGTTGTTTTAACGTAAAAGCCTGAAATGTGTTTTTTAAAACTCAGATCTACTCGAAGCATACACCGCAGCATATGCACGGCCTATAGTCAGAAGACGTAGTGTCATTTTGTATTTGATCTTCCCCAGCAGCAGTTATTGGTTTGGGATCTGTGGTTCAACTTTTGATGGCTGGAGCTAGGCGCAGTGGGTGTGGAGAATATGTGTGTGTTTCTATATGAGGGTGTGTATTTAGGATAAGCGTGTTTGTTCAGGCCTGCCACAATATACAACTGTGTATACGTCCCACATGGGTGCAATGGTATTTCTCTCTTCTGTGTTGTGTTGAATCTGCCTGGCACGCGATCAAAAGAGTGGCCCTTCTATGTGAGTGTGTTTGTGTGAATGAATGAATGACATTTTGTTTTGGTGTCAAATCGCCAGTTGGCAACCCATCCTTAACGGGATTAATTGACACATTAACAAACTTCACAATAATTCACTGTGATAATTCAGTAATAATTCTTCTGGAGTTCTGTGCAGTGTGCACCGCATAAAGAGTTCAAAATAAATCAATATTTAGTAGAATGTGTGTGTGGGTGTAACACCCTTATGAAGTCACTTGCCTTTGATCTGCTAGATCATAAAGTCCTATGGGTTTATATGTGTCTATTTACACACACACACACACACACACACACACACACACACACACACACACACACACACACACACACACACACACACACACACACACACACACACACACACACACACACACACACACACACACACACACACACACACACACACACACACACAGCCCCTAACAAGACAACAGGGCTTAGTGCCTGTGTTTACATATGGATAATCCCTAACACAAACTCTATTCAAAGATTTACAGACTCACTGGCTAATATAGACAGAGCACTGTGGGACCACCAATGTCATGATAAAGATGTTATTATTTATTCTCCCTTTTCTTTCTCTTGCTTTTTCACATTCCCTCCCTCACCTCACCACTCTTTTCCCTTGTCTCTCTCCTCCTCTCATATTCACACCCTTCTGTCCATCTCCCATCTCCTCTGTCAAAGCCTCTGTCCTCTCTACTCACCTTTCTTCTTCTGTCTCTCTACTCTCCTCCTGTCTCTACTCTCCGCTCTTCTTCTGTCTCTCTACTCTCCTCCTCTCTTCTCTCTCTACTCTCCGCTCTTATTCTGTCTCTCTACTCTCCTCCTCTCTTCTTCTGTCTCTCTACTCTCCTCCTCTCTTCTTCTGTCTCCCTACTATCCTCCTCTCTTCTCTCTCTACTCTCCTCCTCTCTTCTGTCCATCTCCCGTCTCCTCTGTCAAAGCCTCTGTCCTCTCTACTCACCTTTCTTCTTCTGTCTCTCTACTCTCCTCCTGTCTCTACTCTCCGCTCTTATTCTGTCTCTCTACTCTCCTCCTCTCTTCTTCTGTCTCTCTACTCTCCTCCTCTCTTCTTCTGTCTCTCTACTCTCCTCCTCTCTTCTGTCTCCCTACTATCCTCCTCTCTTCTCTCTCTACTCTCCTCCTCTCTTCTGTCCATCTCCCGTCTCCTCTGTCAAAGCCTCTGTCCTCTTTACTCTCCTTTCTTCTTCTGTCTCTCTACTCTCCTCCTCTCTTCTTCTGTCTCTCTACTCTCCTTTCTTCTTCTGTCTCTCTACTCTCCTCCTCTCTTCTTCTGTCTCTCTACTCTCCTCCTCTCTTCTTCTGTCTCTCTACTCTCCTCCTCTTCTGTCTCCCTACTCTCCTCCTCTCTTCTCTCTCTACTCTCCTCCTCTTTCTGTCTCTCTACTCTCCTCCTCTCTTCTGTCTCCCTACTCTCCTCCTCCTTTCTGTCTCCCTGCTCTCCTCCTCTCTTCTTCTGTCTCTCTACTCCCCTCCTCTCTTCTGTCTCTCTACTCTCCTCCTCTCTTGTCTCTCTACTCTCCTCCTGTTGCCCTACTCTCCTCCTCTCTTCTTCTGTCCTCTCTACTCTCCTCCTCTTTTCTGTCTCCCTACTCTCCTCCTCTCCTGTCTCTCTCCTCTCCTCCTGTCTCTCTCCTCTCCTCCTGTCTCTCTACTCTCCTCCTGTCTCTCTACTCTCCTCCTCTCTTCTTCTGTCTCTCTACTCTTCTCTCTTCCCTTGTCTCTTCTCTCCTCTCTTCTGTCTCTCTACTCTCCACCTTTGTTCTCTCTATCGTTCTCCCATTATGAAGGTAATTCTAAAAGCTAAAGTGCTTTGAACAAGCTCACAATGATATTAAAAGTAACCTGTCCTGAAACTGTTATCACACACACACATTCACCAGCAGACACACACTTGATTTCTCTTTCTGACGTCTAAATGAATTTGAGACTGAGACTATGCAATCCTCCACCCTTCCTCCACTCACCTGCATCTCAGTTGCCGTATTAACAATGCAATAACCCCGCAGAGATGGTATTGAAATGAACCAACTGCAGCAGATGCGACAGAGATATTATTTGGTTTATTTATTTATTTTGTCTGTTGCTTTTTTGGATTCAGTTTGCCGTTCATTAATATTTGAGTGTTTGTGAGGGTGGGAGAAAAGCATAGATTCTGTGAGGAAGAGAGAAGAGGAGAAAGAGGAGATAATCAGTGTGAGTGTTTGTGAGGGTGGGAGAAAAGCATAGATTCTGTGAGGAAGAGAGAAGAGGAGATAATCAGTGTGAGTGTTTGTGAGGGTGGGAGAAAAGCATAGATTCTGTGAGGAAGAGAGAAGAGGAGAAAGAGGAGATAATCAGTGTGAGTGTTTGTGAGGGTGGGAGAAAAGCAGAGATTCTGTGAGGAAGAGAGAAGAGGAGATAATCAGTGTGAGTGTTTGTGAGGGTGGGAGAAAAGCATAGATTCTGTGAGGAAGAGAGAAGAGGAGAAAGAGGAGATAATCAGTGTGAGTGTTTGTGAGGGTGGGAGAAAAGCAGAGATTCTGTGAGGAAGAGAGAAGAGGAGATAATCAGTGTGAGTGTTTGTGAGGGTGGGAGAAAAGCAGAGATTCTGTGAGGAAGAGAGAAGAGGAGAAAGAGGAGATAATCAGTGTGAGTGTTTGTGAGGGTGGGAGAAAAGCAGAGATTCTGTGAGGAAGAGAGAAGAGGAGATAATCAGTGTGAGTGTTTGTGAGGGTGGGAGAAAAGCAGAGATTCTGTGAGGAAGAGAGAAGAGGAGAAAGAGGAGATAATCAGTGTGAGTGTTTGTGAGGGTGGGAGAAAAGCAGAGATTCTGTGAGGAAGAGAGAAGAGGAGATAATCAGTGTGAGTGTTTGTGAGGGTGGGAGAAAAGCAGAGATTCTGTGAGGAAGAGAAGAGGAGAAAGAGGAGATAATCAGTGTGAGTGTTTGTGAGGGTGGGAGAAAAGCAGAGATTCTGTGAGGAAGAGAGAAGAGGAGATAATCAGTGTGAGTGTTTGTGAGGGTGGGAGAAAAGCAGAGATTCTGTGAGGAAGAGAGAAGAGGAGATAATCAGTGTGAGTGTTTGTGAGGGTGGGAGAAAAGCAGAGATTCTGTGAGGAAGAGAGAAGAGGAGAAAGAGGAGATAATCAGTGTGAGTGTTTGTGAGGGTGGGAGAAAAGCAGAGATTCTGTGAGGAAGAGAGAAGAGGAGAAAGAGGAGATAATCAGTGTGAGTGTTTGTGAGGGTGGGAGAAAAGCAGAGATTCTGTGAGGAAGAGAGAAGAGGAGATAATCAGTGTGAGTGTTTGTGAGGGTGGGAGAAAAGCAGAGATTCTGTGAGGAAGAGAGAAGAGGAGATAATCAGTGTGAGTGTTTGTGAGGGTGGGAGAAAAGCAGAGATTCTGTGAGGAAGAGAGAAGAGGAGATAATCAGTGTGAGTGTTTGTGAGTGTGGGAGAAAAGCAGAGATTCTGTGAGGAAGAGAGAAGAAGAGAAAGAGGAGATAATCAGTGTGAGTGTTTGTGAGGGTGGGAGAAAAGCAGAGATTCTGTGAGGAAGAGAGAAGAGGAGATAATCAGTGTGAGTGTTTGTGAGGGTGGGAGAAAAGCAGAGATTCTGTGAGGAAGAGAGAAGAGGAGATAATCAGTGTGAGTGTTTGTGAGGGTGGGAGAAAAACAGAGATTCTGTGAGGAAGAGAGAAGAGGAGATAATCAGTGTGAGTGTTTGTGAGGGTGGGAGAAAAGCAGAGATTCTGTGAGGAAGAGAGAAGAGGAGATAATCAGTGTGAGTGTTTGTGAGGGTGGGAGAAAAGCATAGATTCTGTGAGGAAGAGAGAAGAGGAGATAATCAGTGTGAGTGTTTGTGAGGGTGGGAGAAAAGCAGAGATTCTGTGAGGAAGAGAGAAGAGGAGATAATCAGTGTGAGTGTTTGTGAGGGTGAGAGAAAAGCAGAGATTCTGTGAGGAAGAGAGAAGAGGAGATAATCAGTGTGAGTGTTTGTGAGGGTGGGAGAAAAGCAGAGATTCTGTGAGGAAGAGAGAAGAGGAGATAATCAGTGTGAGTGTTTGTGAGGGTGGGAGAAAAGCAGAGATTCTGTGAGGAAGAGAGAAGAGGAGATAATCAGTGTGAGTGTTTGTGAGGGTGGGAGAAAAGCAGAGATTCTGTGAGGAAGAGAGAAGAGGAGATAATCAGTGTGAGTGTTTGTGAGGGTGGGAGAAAAGCAGAGATTCTGTGAGGAAGAGAGAAGAGGAGATAATCAGTGTGAGTGTTTGTGAGGGTGGGAGAAAAGCAGAGATTCTGTGAGGAAGAGAGAAGAGGAGATAATCAGTGTGAGTGTTTGTGAGGGTGGGAGAAAAGCATAGATTCTGTGAGGAAGAGAGAAGAGGAGGAAGAGGAGATAATCAGTGTGAGTGTTTGTGAGGGTGGGAGAAAAGCAGAGATTCTGTGAGGAAGAGAGAAGAGGAGAAAGAGGAGATAATCAGTGTGAGTGTTTGTTTGCTAGAGATAATCAGTGTGAGTGTTTGTTTGTACTTGCCCAAGTCATATGTATACATGTACCCACATTTACAGTATGTATACCAGTGGCGGTCGGTGCCATTTAAAATGAGGCATGAGGCAGAATTTAAAAAAATATATTATGAGCATGGCCTTATTTATATTAGCTCAGTGTAACATCGATTGGTTTATGCTACTATATGATACTCAAATTTTCCCAGAACCCATCATGAGGTTGCTACAACCGAGCCTACAACTGAACATTTACAACGTAGGTGCACAGGTCAAGAGAATATTTAGTAATCAAGGTGACCGTGACACATTCAATACCACCTTGCACACTTTTGCTGATCTAGGGTGTAATCGCTTGCCAATGGGTGTAGGGTGTAATCAGTTGCCAATGAGAGTTTCTTGGGGACAAGGTATGTTTATCCCTATTTCGTTCCGTTTGCTTCCATTTAAGAAATTATTTTCAACATAATCGGCAGAATGAATATACAACCCTGTTCACACAAAAGTTCACTTTCATAGCAGCCACATAAAAACAGCATGATCACTTTATATTTCCTTCTCGCAACTATCTAGACGCTCCCTCCTCTCACCTTTTCCCTTCACTTGTGGACTTCAGTGCACACATATCAGCTGGCTTTGACCAGGCGAAAAAACCTTTCCAAGCAAAACCTTCATATCATGACCACTAACCACAGCCTACATCGTTGTCACGTCATAGTCAACTAGAACTACTAGAAGTAGTAAACCCACTACAATCATGAAGTACAGTGTACAGTCAGAAAACAGCAGTTTAGAAGTTACACCAGATGGCCCCGGTGACAATAAAATCATAAAACCAAAAGCTTTTTTGCTTTTCCTTTCATTTGAAATTAATTAATTTGTTCAAAACTGTTCAACTATTGTCTTTTTCTCTCTTTGAGTGAACTGCTCACCACATTGCATGCACTGCAGTGCTAGCAAGCTGTAGCTTATCATTTCAATACTAGATTCCTTCTCTGATCCTTTGATTGGGTGAACAACATGTCAGTTCATGCTGCAAGAGCTCTGATAGGTTGGAGGACGTCCACCGGAAGTTGTCATAATTACTGTGTAATTATGGAAAGGGGTGAGAACCATTAGCCTCCTAGGTTTTGTATTGAAGTCAATGTACCCAGAAAAGGACAGAAGCTATCTGTCCTCCGGTTACACCATGGTGCTACTGAGGCTAATATAGGCCGTCATTGCAAAACAGTGTGTTTTAATCAATTATTTGGTGATGTGTCATAAGGTGAATGCACCAATTTGTAAGTCGCTCTGGATAAGAGCGTCTGCTAAATGACTTAAATGTAAATGTAAATGTATTTAGTATAGTTTTATCTAGGACAGATAACCATAATGTTTCAATATATATATAAAAAAATGAAATTCATTGAGGAAGATGGTCCTTTGCAGCAATTTGACCATGAAGGCCTGATTCACGCAGTCTCCTCTGAACGGTTGATGTTGAGATGTGTCTGTTACTTGAACTCTGTGAAGCATTTATTTGGGCTGCAATTTCTGAGGCTCGTAACTCTAATGAACTTATCCTCTGCAGCAGAGTTAACTCTGGGTCTTCCTTTCCTGTGGCGGTCCTCATGAGAGCCAGTTTCATCGCTTGATGGTTTTTGCAACTGCCATTGAAGAAATGTTCCAGATCGACTGACCTTCATGTCTTAAAGTAATGATGGACTGTCGTTTCTCTCTGCTTATTTGTGCCCTTGCCATAATTTAGACTTGGTCTTTTACCAAATAGGGCTATCTTCTGTATACCACCCCTAATTTGTCACAACACAACTGATAGGCTCGAAACGCATTAAGAAGGAAATAAATTCTACAAATTGACTTTTAACAAGGCACACTTGTTAATTGAAATGCATTCCAGGTGACTACCTCATAAAGCTGGTTGAGAGAATGCTAAGAGTGTGAGAAGCTGTCATCAAATCAAGACAAAGGGTGATTACTTTTTTGGTTACTACATGATTCTATATGTTTTGATGTCTACTCTATTATTCTACAATGTAGAAAACGTTTGAGTGGTACTGTATATAAATCAATAAGGATTTCATTAGTTAGTGTATACTATAGCTTATTAGATGTTCTCTATGAGGACTGGGTATGACATGGATGTCCAGACCAAGATGGATGAGCAAACATTTGACTGGTTATTGCTCCGGGACTAAGTATTAGGGGGGGTAGAGGAGTAATGATGTGTGTGTGTGTGTGTGTGTGGTGGGGGGGGTTCCACACCTTAATTCTCCCTCTTTCCTTCCCCTGCTTCAAAGACTGTCTCAAGTGATCTCACTGATGTTTGTCATTGTCGGCAGACTTGGCACCAAGCCTTTTCTCTCTGACACTTATTTTGGTCTGCAGTTAAAACTGCTTCTCACATGGAAAAGGATAACTAATATGTCGATGTGTTTTGTCATATAGCTTCTCTCTCTCACTCTCTCTCTTTGCCTCTCCCTCTATCTCTCTTTGTCTCTCTCTTTGTCTCTCTCTCTCTCTCTCTCTCTCTCTCTCTGTGTGTGTGTGTGTATGTGTCTGTGTGTGTGTGTGTGTGTGTGTGTGTGTGTGTGTGTGTGTGTGTGTGTGTGTGTGTGTGTGTGTGTGTGTGTGTGTGTGTGTGTGTGTGTGTGTGTGTGTGTGTGTGTGTGTGTGTATAAAATTGAATATTTAATTGCTGGTGTGTAGTGTAGCCCATTACTCTAAGTTGTTTCTGTTTTTTATGTAGATGCTCAGTATTTTGTCTTTGCTAAAATAACTCACACGCACACACACACAAAGTCAGATTCTTCCTACCCAAGAGGCTGTTTCATCTATCCATTATATTTCTACATTGTCCCATGTTCCATGAGTTGAAATTAAAGATCCCAGAAATGTTCCTTACCCACAAAAAGCTTATTTCTCTCAAATGTTGTGCACACATTTGTTTACATCCCTGTTAGTGAGCATTTCTCCTTTGCCAAGATTATCCATTCAACTGACAGGTGTGGCATATCAAGAAGCTGATTAAATAGCATGATCATTACACAGGTGCACGTTGTGCTGGGCACAATAAAAGCCCACTCTAAAATGTGCAGTTTTGTCTCACAACACATTGCCACAGATAACTCAAGTTTTGAGAGTGCATGCAATTGGCATGCTGACTGAAGGAGCTGTTGCCAGAGAATTTAATGTTGATTTCTCTACCATAAGCCGCCTCCAATGTTGTTTTAGAGAATTTGGCAGTACGTCCAACCAGCCTCACAACCGCAGAACACGTGTAACCATGCCAGCCCAGGACCTCCACATCCAGCTTCTTCACATCGTCTGAGACCAGACAGCTGATGAAACTGTGGGTTTGTAAACATAAAGAATTTCAGAACAAACTGTCAGAAACGGTCAGAAACTGTCAGAAACGGAAGCTCATCTGCATGCTCATCATCTTCGACAGGGTCTTGACCTGACTGCAGTTTGGCGTTGTAACCGATTTCAGTGGGCAAATGCTCACCTTCGATGGACACTGGCACGCTCTAGAAGTGTGCTCTTCTCGGATGAATTCCGGTTTCAACTGTACCGGGCAGATGGCAGACAGCATGTATGGCATCGTGTGGGCAAGCGATTTGCTAATGTCAACATTGTGAATAGAGTGCCCTATGGTGGCGGTGGGTTTATGGTAGGGGCAGGCATAAACTATGGAAAGCATGGCGCCGACAGATACAGTGAGGGAAAAAAGTAATTGGTCCCCTGCTGATTTTGTACATTTGCCCACTGACAAAGAAATTATCAGTCTATAATTTTAATGGTAGGTTTATTTGAACAGTGAGAGACAGAATAACAACAACGAAATCCAGAGAAGTGCATGTTATAAATGCATTTTAATGAGGGAAATAAGTATTTGACCCCTCTGCAAAACATGACTTAGTACTTGGTGGCAAAACCCTTGTTGGCAATCACAGAGGTCAGATGTTTCTTGTAGTTGGCCACCAGGTTTACACACATCTCAGGAGGGATTTAGTCCCACTCCTCTTTACAGATCTTCTCCAAGTCATTAAGGTTGAGGCAGACGTTTGGCAACTCGATCCTTCAGCTCCCTCCACAGATTTTCTATGGGATTAAGGTCTAGATAATGGCTTGGCCACTCCAGAACCTTAATGTGCTTCTTCTTGAGCCACTCCTTTGTTGCCTTGGCCGTGTGTTTTGGGTCATTGTCATGCTGGAATACCCATCCACGACCCATTTTCAATGCCCTGGCTGAGGGAAGGAGGTTCTTACCGAAGGTTTGACGATGGGATGTTGGCTATCAACAACAAGGCAACTCCTATGACTAATTGGGAATGGGACGCAAGCGTAGGATTGATCACCCTGTCGCTGGCCGCCTTTGGGGAGGGTGTATAGTGTGAAAGGCCGAAACACCCTAGGAACCAAAGGTACACTACTGACGATGCGCTCCCCAAATTTCACCACGCTCACTGTTCATTAACTCTTGGAAGTGCTTGCACAAAGGATAGTAACATCTCATCCTGTGTTCTTGGAATCTGACGGTACATGGCCCCGTCCATCGTCCCTTTGATGCTGTGAAGTTGTCCTGTCCCCTTAGCAGAAAAACACCCCCAAAGCATGTTTCCACCTCCATGTTTGACGGTGGGGATGGTGTTCTTGGGGTCATAGGCAGCATTCCTCCTCCTCCAAACACGGCGAGTTGAGTTGATGCCAAAGAGCTCCATTTTGGTCTCATCTGACCACAACACTTTCACCCACTTGTCTTCTGAATCATTCAGATGTTCATTGGCAAATTTCAGACGGGCATGTATATGTGCTTTCTTGAGCAGGGGGACCTTGTGGGCGCTGCAGGATTTCAGTCCTTCACGGCGTAGTGTGTTACCAATTGTTTTCTTGGTGACTATGGTCCCTGCTGCCTTGAGATCATTTACAAGATCCTCCCGTGTAGTTCTGGGCTGATTCCTCACCATTCTCATGTTCATTGCAACTCCACGAGGTGAGATCTTGCATGGAGCCCCAGGCCGAGGGAGATTGACAGTTCTTTTGTGTTTCTTCCATTTGCGAATATTCTCACCAACTGTTGTCACCTTCTCACCAAGCTGCTTGGCAATGGTCTTGTAGCCCATTCCAGCCTTGAGTAGGTCTACAATCTTGTCCCTGACGTCCTTGGAGAGCTCTTTGGTCTTGGCCATGGTGGAGAGTTTGGAATCTGATTGATTGATTGCTTCTGTGGACAGGTGTCTTTTATATAGGTAACAAACTGAGATTAGGAGCACTTCCTTTAAGAGTGTGCTCCTAATCTCAGCTCGTTCCCTGTAAAAAAAGACACCTGGGAGCCAGAAATCTTTCTGATTGAGAGGGGGTCAAATACTTATTTCCCTTATTAAAATGCAAATCAATTTATAACATTTTTGATGTGTTTTTCTGGATTGTTTTGTTGTTATTCTGTCTCTCACTGTTCAAATTAACCTACCATTAAAATTATAGACTGATCATTTCTTTGTCAGTGGGCAAACGTACAAAATCAGCAGGGGATCAAATACTTTTTTCACTCAATGTATGGTCGCCTCGCTTCGAGTTCTTAGGAAACTATGCAGTATTTTTCTTTTTTTATGTATTATTTATTACATTGTTACCCCAGGAAATCTTAAGTCTTATTACATACAGCTGGGAAGATCTATTGGATATAAGAGCAACGTCAACTTACCGACGTTACGACCAGGAATACGACTTTCCCAAAGCGGATCCTTTGTTTGGACCACCATCCAGGACAATGGAGCTAATTCCAGTAGGCGATCCAAAACAACGACGCCGCAGAAGGGGCAGAACATGCGGCCACCTGGCCAGGCTCCGTAGACGTGCACCGCTCCCGAGTAGACTACTAGTCAATGTTCAGTCTCTTGACAACAAGGTAGACGAAATTCGAGCTTGCCTTCCGGAGAGACATCATAGATTGTAACATTCTCTGTTTCACAGAAACATGGCTCACTCAGGATATGTTGTCGGAATCTCCCTGTTCACCCACTACTGCGTGGCCACTGAATCAACTGAATCATCAAGTTTGCAGACGTCACAGCAGTTGTGGGCTTGATTACCAACAATGACAAGATGCCTACAGGGAGGAGGTGAGGGCACTCAGAGTGTGGTCTCAGGGAAACAGATGATGATCGTGGACTTCAGGAAACAGCAGAGGGAGCACCCCCCTATCCACATCGAAGGGACAGCAGTGGAGAAGGTGGTACGTTTTATGTTCCGCTGTATACATATCACAAGCTGAAATGGTCCACTCACACAGACAGTGTGGTGAAGAAGGTGCAACAGTGCCTCTTCAACCTCAGGAGGCTGAAGAAATTTGACTTGTCACCCAAAACCTGGACAAACTTTTACAGATGCACAATCGAGAGCATCCTGTCAGGCTGTATCACAGCCTGGTACGTCAACTGCACCACCCTCAACCGCAAGGCTCTCCAGAGGGTTGTGCGGTCTGCGCAATGCATAACCAGGGGCAAACTACCTGTCCTCCATGACACCTATAGTACCCGATGTCACAAGAAGGCCAAAAAGATCATCAAGGACATCAACCACCCGAGCCACTGCCTGTTCACAACGCCACCATCCAGAAGGCGAAGTCAGTACAAGGTGGATCAAAGCTGGGACCAAGAGACTGAAAAACAGCTTCTATCTCAAGGCCATCAGACTGCTAAACAGCAATCACTAACTAAGAGAGGCTGCTGCCTACATTGAGACCCAATCACTGGCCACTTTAATAAAATGATCACTAGTCACTTTATACAATGCACTCTAAATAATGGCAATTTAATAATATTTACATAACTCACATTACTCATGTCACATGTATATACTGTATTTTATACCATCTATTGCACCTTCGCCATCACTCATCCATATACTTAAATGTACATATTCTTATTCACCCCTTTATTTTTGTGTGTATTAGGTAGTTGTTGGGGAATTGTTAGATATTACTGTTAGATATTATTGTTAGATATTACTGCACTGTCGGAACTAGAAGCATAAGCATTTTGCTACACTCACATTAACATCTGCTAACTATGTGTATGTGACAAATACAATTTGATTTGATTTGACAACCAACATAATTACATTTTATCGATGGCAATTTGAATTTACAGAGATAGCGTGACAAGTCCTGAAGCCCATTGTCGTGCCATTGTCGTGCCATTTATCTGCCACCTTCAACTGGGGCATGATAATGCGCAGCCCCATGATAATGCGCAGCCCCATGTCGCAAGGGACTGTATACAATTCCTGCAAGCTGAAAATGTCCCAGTTCTTGCATGGCCTGCATACTAACCAGACATCTTACTCATTGTGCATGTTTGGGATGCTCTGGATGAATGTGTACGATTCCAGTTCCCACTAATATCCAGCAGCTTCGCACAGCCATTGAAAAGGAGTGGGACAATATTCCACAGGCCACAATCAACAGCCTGATCAAGTTTATGTGAAGGCGTTGTCACGCTGCATGAGGCAAATGGTCACACCAGACTTTTAAAAATATATATCTGTGACCAACAGATCCATATCTGTATTCCCAGTCATGTGAAATCTATAGATTAGGGCCGAATGAATTTATTTCCATTGACTGATTTCCTTATATGACCTGTAACTTAGTAAAATCTTTGAAATTGTTGCATGCTGCGTTTATACTTTTGTTCAGTTGTGCGTATATTGATTCATTTTAATTCTAGTCATAAAGATATATAATGCTATGTTATTTTTGCATTGGTCTATGCGAAAATGGAGGAACGTCTCTATTTTCCCTTTAAAAATGACTCAGTGTATATGTGTGAATCAGAGGTGAGTGTTTGAGTGTGTGTGTGTGTGTGTGTGTGTGTGTGTGTGTGTGTGTGTGTGTGTGTGTGTGTGTGTGTGTGTGTGTGTGTGTGTGTGTGTGTGTGTGTGTGTGTGTGTGTGTGTGTGTGTGTGTGTGTGTGTGTGTGTGTGTGTGTGTGTAAGAGAGAGAGTGTGTGTAAGGCCTCCCCAGGGTTTTCTCCCTCAGTAGAATGTGCTGACTGTGTGTGTTGTTCTCAGATGACAAACCTGAGAGACAAACCACTGCTCTCGCAGACATCCTTTATATTCATAGCCCTGCTCTCATCTCCTCCATCCTCCTCTCTCTTCCCCTCATCCTCTCCTCCAACCTCCTCTCTCTTCCCCTCCTCACCTTCTCATATTATCTCCCCTCCTCCATCCTCTTCTCTCTTCTCCTCCTCACCTTCTCCTATTCTCTCCTTTCCTCCATCCTCCTCTCTCTTCCCCTCTTCACCTTCTCCTATTCTCTCCTCTCCTCCATCCTCTTCTCTCTTCCCCTCCTCACCTTCTCCTATTCTCTCCTCTCCTCCATCCTCCTTTCTCCTCATCTCTCTTCCCCTCATCCTCTCCTCCTATGCCTTCCCCTACTCACCTTCTCATATTCTCTCCTCTTCTCCATACTTCTCTCTCCTCATCTCTCCTCCCCTCCCCTCCCTGTCATATTCTCTTCTCTACTCTATTCTCTTACCCCTCTCCCTAGCTCACAGAGCATAACATAGAGGCAATGGAAGGGAGAAGGGGAGGGAAATATATATGGCTGGGATGAAAGGGTTAGAAAGGTGAAAGGGATAATAGATACGTATGTGAGAAAGAGGAGAAGAGACATAGGAAGAGTAGTTAGGGTGAAGGAAGTTGAAAGGAAGAGGTGCTGGAGATCAAACGAGGGATGAGAGAAGAAATGAGTGATGGTGAAAGAGAGAAAGAGATGTGTGAACTAAAGGGGTGAGAAAGTGGAATGGGTCGTGTAGGCATGAACAGAGAGAGGAAAACAGAGAGGGGTCGTGTAGGCATGAACAGAGAGAGGAAAACAGAGAGGGGTCGTGTAGGCATGAACAGAGAGAGGAAAACAGAGAGGGGTCGTGTAGGCATGAACAGAGAGAGGAAAACAGAGAGGGGTAGTGTAGGCATGAACAGAGAGAGGAAAACAGAGAGGGGTAGTGTAGGCATGAACAGAGAGAGGAAAACAGAGAGGGGTCGTGTAGGCATGAACAGAGAGAGGAAAACAGAGAGGGGTAGTGTAGGCATGAACAGAGAGAGGAAAACAGAGAGGGGTCGTGTAGGCATGAACAGAGAGAGGAAAACAGAGAGGGGTAGTGTAGGCATGAACAGAGAGAGGAAAACAGAGAGGGGTAGTGTAGGCATGAACAGAGAGAGGAAAACAGAGAGGGGTAGTGTAGGCATGAACAGAGAGAGGAAAACAGAGAGGGGTAGTGTAGGCATGAACAGAGAGAGGAAAACAGAGAGGGGTAGTGTAGGCATGAACAGAGAGAGGAAAACAGAGAGGGGTAGTGTAGGCATGAACAGAGAGAGGAAAACAGAGAGGGGTAGTGTAGGCATGAACAGAGAGAGGAAAACAGAGAGGGGTAGTGTAGGCATGAACAGAGAGAGGAAAACAGAGAGGGGTAGTGTAGGCATGAACAGAGAGAGGAAAACAGAGAGTGTAGGCATGAACAGAGAGAGGAAAACAGAGAGGGGTAGTGTAGGCATGAACAGAGAGGAAAACAGAGAGGGAGTGTAGGCAAACGTGTAGGCATGAACAGAGAGAGGAAAACAGAGAGGGGTCGTGTAGGCATGAACAGAGAGAGGAAAACAGAGAGGGGTAGTGTAGGCATGAACAGAGAGAGGAAAACAGAGAGGGGTCGTGTAGGCATGAACAGAGAGAGGAAAATAGAGAGGGGTAGTGTAGGCATGGGAAAAAGGAAGAGGGGAGATGAGAGGATGGAAGAGGGGAAGGTGAGAGAGATGTGAAAAGAGAGATAGAGATGCATGAACAGAGAGAGGAAAACAGAGAGGGCGCATGAACAGAGAGAGGAAAACAGAGAGGGGTCGACAGGCATGAACAGAGAGAGGAAAAGAGAGATAGGAAAGAGAAGTGAAGTGAGAGGAGTAAAGTGTGCGGTACATCATGTGTTGACAGTGAATCATCAACCTCCCGTGAGTACTGACAAAGTGATGCACTGTGGGTAATCTCCTCTCTAGGCGAACAACACTCCCTGTGGGGAAATACACATACACATGCAAACCAGTGTTGATTTTAGCATGGTGTGGCAAACTCAATATTTTTTGTTGATGCATGCCAGCAAAGCCACTACACAACACTAAACAATACAATAATTGCACTATAACTGTGACAAACAGTGCTCACAAGCTGTCAGGGCCGACATAAATCTTTCCAGACAGCAGACCTTTCCTTCAGCACCATGGAGTGAATCCTTACCACGGCTACACCTGGCTTTCATTGGATCCTCGTCTGACAGCGAATCAGTTCATTCAGCCTCATTTAAGCCTACTGCCTTTTTAAAAAACATAGCTGATATGTTGATTTGCTTAAGTAAATATGGTTTCTAATGACTCCTTGTGGATTTGCGTTACTCGATCTCAATAATAATGAATCCTGACATGGGTTTTGACTTTTGAACCATACACAAACATTGTTACATTTATGTTCAGTAAATTCATAATGATTGAGAGTGAGAGACTAGAGAGAGGCTGTTACCCTATCATTTGAAGTATTGTAGGACAAGGTCATTCTGAGACTTGTCCCGAAGCCACTCCTGTGTTGTCTTGGCTGTGTGCTTAAGGTTGTTGTCCTGTTGGAAGGTGAACCTTTGCCCCAGTCTGAGGTCCTGAGCACTCTGGAGCATGTTTTCATCAAGGCTCTCTCTGCACTTCGCTCCGTTCATCTTTCCCTCGATCCTGACTAGTCTCCCAGTGCCTGCCGGTGAAAAACATCCCCACAGCATGATGCTGCCACCACCATGCTTCACCGTAGTGATGGTGCCAGGTTTCCTCCAGATGTGACGCTTGGCATTCAGGCCAAAGAGTTCAACCATGGTTTCATCAGACCAGAAAATCTTGTTTCTCATAATCTGAAAGTCCTTTAGATGCCTTTTGGCAAAGTTCAAGTGGGATGTCATGTGCTTTTTACTGAGGAGTGGCTTCTGTCTGGCCACTCTACCATAAAGCCCTGATTGGTGGAGTGCTGCAGAGATGGTTGTCCTTCTGGAAGGTTCTCCCATCTCCACAGAGGAGCTCTGGAGCTCTGTCAGAGTGACCATCAGGTTCTTGGTCACCTCCCTGACCAAGGCCCTTCTCCCCCGATTTCCCAGTTTGGCCAGGCAGACAGCTCTGGGAAGAGTCTTCTTTCATTGGAGAATGATGGATGCCACTTTGTTCAATGCTGCAGCATTTTTTGTACCCTTCCCCTGATCTGTGCCTCGACACAATCCTGTCTCTGAGCTCTACGGACAATTCCTTCCACCTCATGGCTTGGTTTTTGCGCTGACATCCACTCTCAACTGTGGGACCTTATATAGACAGTAATGTGCCTTTCCAAATCATGTCCAATTTTCACTTTGGTGCATGCGTATGTATTCACCCCCTTTGCTATGAAGCCCCTAAATAAGATCTAGTGCAACCAATTATCTTCAGAAGTCACATAATTTGTAAATAAAGTCCACCTGTGTGGACTTTGATCTGTCACACGATCTCAGTATATATACACCTGTTCTAAAAGGCCACAGAGTCTGCAACACCACTAAGCTATTGGCACCATAAAGCAGCACCATGAAGACCTCGGAACTCTCCAAGCAGGGCATTAATCAGAGAGGCAACAAAGTGACAAAAAGATAACCCTGAAGGAGCTGCAAAGCTCCACAGCAGAGATTGGAGTATCTGTCCATAGGACCACTTTAAGCCGTACACTCCACAGAGCTGGGCTTTACGGAAGCCAAAAAAAGCCCCATTGCTTTAAGAAAAAAATAAGCAAACACGTTTGGTGTTCGCCAAAAGGCATGTGGGAGATTCCCATAACATATGGAAGAAGGTACAATGGTCAGATGAGACTAAAATTGAGATTTTTGGCCATCAAGGAAAACACTATGTCAGGCGCAAATCCAACACTCCTCATCACCCCCCGAGAACACCATCCCCACAGTGAAGTATGGTGGTGGCAGCATCATGCTGTGGGGGTGTTTTTCATCGGTAGTGACTGGGAAACTGGTCAGAATTGAAGGAATGGTGGATGGCGCTAAATACAGGTAAATTATTCAGGGAAACCAGTTTCAGTCTTCCAGAGATTTGAGACTGGGACGGAGGTTCACCTTCCAGCAGGACAATGACTCTGAGCATATTGCTAAAGCAACACTCGAGTCGTTTAAGGGGAAACATTTAAATGTATTGGAATGGCCTAGTCAAAGCGCAGACCCAAAATCCAATTGAGAATCTGTTGTAAGACTTAAAGATTCCAACTTGAAGGAGCTGAAGCAGTTTTGCCTTGAAGAATGGGCAAAAATCACAGTGGTTAGATGTGCCAAGCTTATAGAGACATACCCCAAGAGACTTGCAGCTATAATTGCTGCAAAAGATGGCTCTACAAAGTATTGACTTTGGGGGGTGAATGGTTATGCACATTGAAGTTTTCTGTTTTTGAAATTTTATTTCTTGTTTGTTTCACAAGAAAAAATATTTTGCCTCTTCGAAGTGGTAGGCATGTTGTGTAAATCAAATGATACAAACCCCCCAAAATCGACTTTACTCCAGGTTGTAAGGCAACACAATTGGAAATGCCAAGGGGGTGAATACTTTCGCAAGTCACTGTTGCCCCTCCTCGTGGAGAAAAGCGCATGAGCTAATTATAATACACAAATTGAGCAAAACAATGAAATGGATAATTCCAACATTGCCTAAAATGATGAATAAGATACTTTTGGGTTAGACCTATATAAATAATGTAACAATGGATATGTGTATAAACTGGGGCATAAAGGCATAATGAGCAGATGAGTCAAGCCGTAATTTCGTTTAAAACACTGATAGAGCTAAGACGGACATAGTAGTTACGCCTATTTGTTCAGCACTTTTGAAATGGACAGCGATAGAACTCAGAACATGGGCCGTTCTCACAGTATTCTCCCTCTACACGAAGTCAGAACCCCAGGATAAATAATGTGGGCATTATAAGCAGACAAGGAAAGCTCTTACAATATTAGACAATGACATTTCTCTAAAACAGGTTATAGGCTCCATGTGAACTTCCAAGTCAGAACAGTTGGATAGGTTCTGAGGGACTGAATTATTAGGGTGAGACACATGGGCTTGTGAGACACATGGGCTTGTGAGACACATGGGCTTGTGAGACACATGGGCTTGTGAGACACATGGGCTTGTGAGACACATGGGCTTGTGAGACACATGGGCTTGTGAGACACATGGGCTTGTGAGACACATGGGCTTGTGAGACACATGGGCTTACTACACAACATACAGGTATTATTACTTCCTTAGCTCCAGTATACATACAGTATCCAGGAAGGTACAGGAAGATGGTGCAGCGGTCCTTCTTGTGGGAAAACTTTGTCATCAAAGTCTGGCATTCTCTGGATGAAGACGTCATGCTGGATTGACGGCATGGTCACTTTTTTTGTCCCATGGTGTTGCGTATGAATGTTTATAACCTTTTAAGCTTGGAAAGGAGACCCTTTCATACAGATGTTTTAAATCCTTAAACCCTGACTTTGACCATACACCCTCTCCACCGAATAGCAGGCGGGGGAGAAAAAATAGGGATTGATTTGCAACACTTAGCCATGGATTCTTTCCAAACCACTCATTGTTGAATTTGCGATTTCCGACTTGTTGTGTAATGTTTATGTCCAATGGCCGATGAGCACCCAGACGTTTTATCTGTAATTTCTCTTCATATGACAAGGATTGAAAAGGATTTTCCTGAATATTGTCGATTCATGATGATGACTGCTTGTGTAGCTAGTTAACTTGCTAGCTAAGATTTTTATTAAACTGTAAATCTAGGACAGCACCCAAGGGGGCTTGAACTGCCTAGAGCTCCCTGTAGATTCTGCGTAGTAGTGTCCCCACTAGTGACAGAACACTGAACCAATCACGGAGAAGAAAAGACAACCATCACCTACGCTCTGTATTTTTGCAGGCTGCCCTTCCACCACAGATAGCACTAAGCTAGGTTGAAACACCTGCAATTTGGAGCTGCCTTACTCAAGAAGAGTGGATATTTTACATGAGGCTTAATGAACTCAAGGGCTAAAAAAATAAATCCTTGTTTTCAAACTGATATGTGACACGAATTTATGCAAAACAGGCCAATGATTATATGTATATATTTTAGCTAGACAGGTGGGGCTGAAAACTGCCCTGAATGAAGGGTCACCACAGGTGCATACACGCACACATGTGTAACGGTGTTGCTTCCGTCCCTCTCCTCAGCCCTACCTGGGCTCGAACCAGGGACCCTCTGCACACATCAACAACTGCCTCCCACGAAGCATCGTTACCTATCGCTCAAAAAAAAAAATACTTCAAAGTCTCAGAGCGAGTGAAGTCACTGATTGAAACGCTATTAGCACGCACCCTGCTAACTAGCTAGAGAGTTCACACCGGTTACACACACACCAACTATAATAATAATGGACAACATGCTAATAATATATTATTCGTAAATGTTTTCACATCTTATGGCACTTATTGTCACTAACAGTCCCTCATCTTCTGGCATAGTGTGCTGCTGTTACATAGTGTGCTGCTGTTACATAGTGTGCTGCTGTTACATAGTGTGCTGCTGTTACATAGTGTGCTGCTGTTACATAGTGTGCTGCTGTTACATAGTGTGCTGCTGTTACATAGTGTGCTGCTGTTACATAGTGTGCTGCTGTTACATAGTGTGCTGCTGTTAATAGTGTGCTCTGTTAATTGTGCTGCTGTTATTTTGCTGACTTTAATAGTGTGCTGCTGTTAAAGTTTGCTGTTCTGTTTCTTTAATTATGCAGTGATCACACATTTCCGTCTTCTCTTGTTGTTTTGGAAAGTTTGGCTCTGTTTCTTTAATTATGCAGAGCCAGCTTTTTCTGCCTGACCTTTTTTATGGCTAGGTTGTGCTCACTACTTCGTCAAGATTTTCCTAAGCTTTTGAACGGTAACCATGGTCAAATAGTTAACCATGGGGTACTGTTGATTTAGGGCCAGAGAGCACTGCATTTTGCTTTGTGCTTGTGTTTCCCAATAGGTGATGTAGTTTTGTTTGGACTGTTTTGTCATTTGGTTTATTCTGATTGATTGGATGTTCTGATCCTGAGGCTTCAGAGCTCTATTTTCGTCTGTTCTCTCTTCTATTCTATTCTATTCTACTCTTCTATTTTCAAATCTTAGCGCCAAGATTAGTAATTTACCTGTATTATATGGACAAGGCTGGCAATATCTTAGGTGTTTTTGTCAAGCCCTAACCTTAGAGAGCCTTTTTATTTCTCTATTTGGTTAGGTCAGGGTGTGATTTGGGTGGGCATTCTAGCTTTCTATTTCTTTGTTGGCCGGGTAGGGTTCCCAATCAGAGGCAGCTGTCTATCGTTGTCTCTGATTGGGAATCATACTTAGGCAGCCTGTTTTCCACTCAAGTTTGTGGGATCTTGTTTTTGCACAGTAGCTGTCTAGCCCTGCAGAACTTTACATTTGTTTATATGATGTTTGGTGCTCATTTAATAAAGTACGATGAACACTTTCCACGGTGCACTTTGGTCTCACTCATTCAACGACGGGCGTAACAGTTTTTAAAAACGTGTGGCAAAGTGCACATTTCAATATGCGCTGGTGGGGATATTTAAGACCAGCAGCAAAACAGTAAGCTGACATCCCCATTTTATCTATGTTGTCTATTACTTTATTTTAGCCAGCTCCTGTTATTAATATTTTGGATTGTGCGTGAAAACCCTTCCATATACTTAGGCTATATACCCATCATGGAACGAGAGATTAGATAATCCGGTGGCACTGGTACTTAGAAGCATGTAAATTATTTTCCTGTAACAATTGCTTGTTTTTAGATGTATTTGATTAAAAAAGAAAAGACAACAATGTGTCTGGTCTCACTCCTGGCCTGTCCTGTCCTGGCCTGGTCTGTCCTGTCCTGGCCTGTCCTGTCCTGTCCTGTCCTGTCCTGTCCTGTCCTGTCCTGTCCTGGACTGTCCTGTCCTGTCCTGTCCTGTCCTGGCCTGTCCTGTCCTGGGCAGGCCTGGCCATGCATTAGCCAAGGAGCCTATCCATGAGAGGTTTCTAAATGGTCTACTCCTGTCCTGGACTGTCCTGTCCTGTCCTGGACTGTCCTGTCCTGTCCTGGACTGTCCTGTCCTGTCCTGTCCTGTCCTGTCCTGGGCAGGCCTGGCCATGCATTAGCCAAGGAGCCTATCCATGAGAGGTTTCTAAATGGTCTACTCCTGTCCTGGCCTGGCCATGCATTAGCCAAGGAGCCTATCCATGAGAGGTTTCTAAATGGTCTACTCCTGTCCTGGCCTGGCCATGCATTAGCCAAGGAGCCTATCCATGAGAGGTTTCTAAATGGTCTACTCCTGTCCTGGCCTGGCCATGCATTAGCCAAGGAGCCTATCCATGAGAGGTTTCTAAATGGTCTACTCCTGTCCTGGCCTGGCCATGCATTAGCCAAGGAGCCTATCCATGAGAGGTTTCTAAATGGTCTACTCCTGTCCTGGCCTGGCCATGCATTAGCCAAGGAGCCTATCCATGAGATGTTTCTAAATGGTCTACTCGTGAATCTTTTGCTGACATGCTTTTGCATTATTCACAGTTCACAGGCACCTGCAGTGCATACTCCATTCAGCTTGTATTCATTTCCAAAGGGCACATCATCTGAAGGTCCCAGTAAGAACACAGTGGCATTCTCCATTGATCATCATGTTTTTCTTAAATGGAATAACATGATTTGGATCCTCCTACAGTTGACAGAGTTGGCCAGCCCGAGACCGATTGTGTCGAGGCACAGATCTGGGGAAGGGTACCAAAACATTTCTGCTGCATTGAAGGTCCCAAAGAACACAGTGGCCTCCATCATTCTTAAATGGAATAACTTTGGATCCTCCTAGAGTTGGCCACCCGGCCTAATGGAGCAATCGAGGGAGAAGGGCCTTGGTCAGGGAGGTGAACAAGAACTCGATGGTCACTCTGACAGAGCTCTAGAGTTCCTCTGCGGAGATGGGAGAACCTTCCAGAAGGACAACCATCTCTGCAGCACTCCACCAATCAGGCCTTTATGGTTGAGTGGCCAGACAGAAGCCGCTTCTCAGTAAAAGGCACGACAGTGCGCTTGGAGTTTGCCAAAAGGCACGTAAAGACTCTCAGACCATGAGAAACAAGATTCTCTGGTCTGCTGAAACCAAGATTAAACTCTTTGGCCTGAATGCCAAGCGTCACGTCTGGAGGAAGCCTGGCACCATCTGTACGGTGAATCATGGTGGTGGCAGCATCATGCTGTGGGGATGTTTTTCAGCGGCAGGGACTGGTAGACTAGTCAGGATCGAGGCAAAGATGAACAGAGCAAATTATAGAGAGACCCTTGATGAAAACCTGCTCCAGAGCGCTCAGGACCTCAGACTGGGGCAAAGGTTCACATTCCAACATGACAACGAGCCTAAACACACAGCCACTTGGGACACTTGGGAGCATAGATAAAGGGCCTCATTGTCAAAAGTATCCTTTTAAGCCATGGAACGCCTTGATTGGCCAGTGAGTGGCCAAGCCCTCATCACACCTACAACTTGTTTATTCATAAAAACTCTGCCCTTTTGCTCTACCGGCAGCTATTGCGCTCATAATAACGTCTGTGAAAATAGCAAAAATATTACTGACACATCACTGGACATCACCAGTGCTACCACCAGCGCTACCGCCAGTGCTTAGATTTACCATTGCATTAGGTTTGTTAAAATGGAGCCTTCAGTGTGTTAGTAGGTCAGGTTTGTGAACTCAGCCCTATGACCAGCTGGATGAGGGGACTATGTTCTTTGCTCAGCACTTGGCATTGCAGGGCTTGGTAATGATATGAGAGGGGGTCACTGTATTTTAGATGTTTCCAAAACTTCATTGCTCTTTTTTGAGTTTTTATTACTAGTGTATATTGGCCTAATTCTGCCCTGCATGCATTGTTTGTAGTTTTCCTCTGGACAGAATGCATGCAGGGTTTCAATGTTTTATTTTGTCCCATTTGGTGAAATCTTATTTTGCAAGTGGACCCCACACCTCGCTGCCATAAAGTGCAATTGGTTGAGTCATTCAATTCGTTTTAGCCATATTTTAATAGATATTTCAATGCTCTGTGTGCTTTCTGTCTCAGTTGAGATTATTTTTAAACCTAAATAATTGTAGTGTGTGCAGTACTCGCTCCCCGCCTCCATCTCTTTCTCTCCTCCATGAGGCAGAGCGCACCTTTCAGTCAGAATTAGATAAAACATTTATAAAAGATCAGAGAGAGGAGGAGAAGGAAAGGAGGAGGTTAGGAGAGGAGGAGTAGAGGGGGAGGAGGGGGGAGGATAAGAAGGACATCACAGGAGGTTTACTCTTAGATTCTAGATAGAAAAACAGTAGTATGTAGAACCCCAAAGGAGAACCCTTTGAAGAACCCTTTTTGGTTCCAGGTAGATCCATTTCTACAGAGGGTTCTACATGCAACCCAAATGGATTCCACATGGAACTAAAAAGGGTTCTACCTGGAACCAAACAGGGTTCTCCTATGGGTACAGTCAAATAACCCTTTGGAACCTTTTTTTCTAAGAGTGTTTTTCTAAGAGTGTAGACTTCACTTTGTCTTTGGCAGAGCAAGACGAAACATTACTATTAACTATTAAGAACCTCTCCCAATCTGGTTCAGGTGTGTACTGTATGTGTGTGGGCGGGGGGGATGTGCGTGTGAGGGGGTGTTGTGGGGGGCTAATAGCATAGTGTTACACAAGTGGACAGGAAGCCAACTCTGTTTTTATTGTAGATGAAGGGCTGTTTGTTTGGGGTTCTCTTCTCAGTTCACTTGTTGTGGCATGTCTTTATTGGATATACTGTAGATACTGTCTGGCACATGTTGGCTCCTGTGTGTGTGTGTGTGTGTGTGTGTGTGTGTGTGTGTGTGTGTGTGTGTGTGTGTGTGTGTGTGTGTGTGTGTGTGTGTGTGTGTGTGTGTGTGTGTGTATCTATTGGAGATGCAGTTTGTGCCCATCATGGTGCCTGTCATGGTTTGTGCACATCGTCTTTGATATGATCTTATTTTTCATTCTCTCTCTCTATCTCTCTGTCTCTCTGTATCTCTCTCTCTCAGTATCTCTCTCTCTGTGTATCTCTCTCTCTCTGTAGCTCTCTCTCTCTATCTCTCTGTCTCTGTATCTCTCTCTCTCAGTATCTCTCTCTCTGTGTATCTCTCTCTCTCTGTAGCTCTCTCTCTCTATCTCTCGCTCTCTGTATCTCTCTGTATCTCTCTCTCTGTATCTCTCTGTATCTCTCTCTCTCTGTATATCTCTCTCTCTGTATATCTCTCTCTCTGTATCTCTCTGTATCTCTCAATATCTCTATGTATCTCTCTCTCTGTATCTCTCTGTATCTCTCTCTCTCTGTGTATCTCTCTGTATCTATCAATATCTCTGTCTCTCTCTCTCTATGTATCTCTCTGTATCTATCAATATCTCTCTCTCTCTCTCTCTCTCTCTCTCTCTCTCTCTCTCTCTCTCTCTCTGTGTATCTCTCTCTCTCTCTCTCTCTCTCTGTATATCTCTCTCCTCTCTGTGTGTATCTCTCTGTATCTCTCTCTCTCTGTATATCTCTCTCTCTGTATCTCTCTGTATCTCTCTCTCTCTCTCTCTGTATCTCTCTCTCTCTGTATCTCTATGTATCTCTCAATATCTCTGTCTCTCTCTCTCTCTCTCTCTCTCTGTGTATCTCTCTGTATATCTCTCTCTGTATCTCTCTGTATCTCTCTCTCTCTCTCTCTCTCTCTCTGTATCGCTCTCTCTCTCTGTATCCCTCTTCTCTAATGAGATGCCAGTGTAAGTGTTGTAAATGATAGTGTCTCTTCAGCCAATTACCATAGGCCTCTTCATGTCCTGTTGTTTGAGCAGATTACATCTCTCTCCTTTGTTTGTGTACAGACACTAATGAGACACTCCAATCAAATCCACAGATGCAGGGATTTGATGTGTGTGTGGTTGTGTGTGTGTAGAGAGAGAGAGGGGGCTTAATATAAAAGAGGTACATTGTTCATATTTTCCTTCGATGTGTTTGTGTTGCTGGTGACACACCGTCGATACCTATCGATGTTTACTTTGAACATTGCTGTTACTCATCACCATCCATCAATTGTCATTGTTCATGAGAAGAAACACATGCAATTAACTAGTTACGACAGGTTTGATGTAGGCTTACTGCATATATTAATGACATACAGGGGCGCACATTTCACTGGAGACATGTCCCCCCCACATTCTGAAATATAATTTTTCTCATTTCTCACTAGTTTTCTCATTTGAATGTGATACAAAACGAGGCAAAGGTCTGCTTTAGGACCATGAAGACATCTCCGAGCAGTCGGATAGGCTATTTGGAGTGTTTATCCGACTGGATAAAATATATATATATATTTTTTATAAATATGTCCCTGCCACTTCTAAAACCAAAGTTGCACCCCTGATGATATAGAAAACACCCGCAAATATATGTCTGTCTACATGAGAATTGTTCTTCCCCAATGGGAGAGTTGTCCACGCACGCGCACGCACACACACACACACACACCTCCCTTGGGCCCTACCGAGCTGTGTGCAGTAATAAACAACCCCCCCGCTCAGAGACAGCAATAAGGGCCAATTTGTCTCTGAGAGCACATCTGCCACCTACAGACACACACATCAACAACTGTTGACTTGTGAACGCACCCCCAGAAGGCTCTCTCTGTCCCAGCCTGCCTCCATCTCTGCCAGTAGCTCATCAACTGGTGTTGAGTTGCGTTCAGAAGCAACATGTCCTCAGTTGGATGCCAATAGGCTCTGGCTGTGTGTGTGTGTGTGTGTGTGTGTGTGTGTGTGTGTGTGTGTGTGTGTGTGTGTGTGTGTGCGTGTGTGTGTGTGTTTTCGCATTCGCAAAAAACACCTGCCGCATGAATCTACACATTCTTCTCACTGAGTATTCACTACATTGTAAGCATCTCTGTGTGTTAAGTAAAGATGGTCTCTAGTTTTTTTCCCCCTCTGGTTGCACGTGACATGCTGGTACAAATGAGGTAAAACGGATTTAAGTTTGCCGTTAACAATCAGGAATCGTGTTCATAGGCAGGCAATGGTCATACACAGGTAGGCAAACAGGCAGGTGAATCAAAACTAGGACTGAATTAGGACTGATTCTCACAAATGAGCTAGAAAAAGGCTTAGTAGAGTCAAAATGAACAATACCTCACAAAGGCACAAACAGAATGAACTGAACTAAATAAGGAGCTGATGAGACCAGCTGAGTAACTAACACAGGTGAAATCAATGAGCAAAAATGAAAAACAGGGCTACGTTCAAGAACACAAAGAAACAAGGCTACGTTCAAGAACACAACGAAACAGAACATAAGGTTGACTAAGAAAATAAACACAGAACCTTACATACATATCTCTCCCCCACCCTCCATTTGGCAAATCTGACCATAATTCTATCCTCCCGATTCCTGCTTCCAAGCAAAAACCAAAGCAGGAAGTACCAGTGACTCGCTCAATATGTAAGTGGTCATATGACACGGATGCTACGCTTCAGGACTGTTTTGCTGGAATATGTTCTGGGATTCAACCAATGACATTGAGGAGTATACCACCTCAGTCATCGGCTTCATCAATAAGTGCATCGATGACGTCGTCCCAAAAGTGAACGTACGTACATATCCCAACCAGAAACCATGAATTACAGGCAATGTCCACATCGAGCTAAAGGCTAGAGCTGTTGCTTTCAAGAAGCAGGACACAAATCCGGACACTTATAAGAAATCCCTCAGATGAACCATCAAACAGGCAAAGCATCATTACAGGATTAATATTGAATCGTACTACACCGGCTCTGACGCTCGTCGGATGTGGCAGGGCTTGAAAACTACTACGGACTACAGAGGGAAACCCAGACGCAAGCAGCCCAGTGACGCGAGCCTACCAGACGAGCTAAATGCCTTTTATGCTCACTTTGAGGCAAGCAACACTGAAGCATGTACGAGAGCACCAGCTGTTCTGGACAACTGTGTGATAACGCTCTTGGTAGCCAAGCAAGACCTTTGAACAGGTCAAAAATCACAAAGCCTCAGGGCCAGACGGATTACCAGGACGTGTACTCAAAGCATGTGGACCAACTGTCAAGTGTCTTCGCTGAAGTTTTCAACCTCTCCTTGACCGAGTCTGTAATACCTACATGTTTCAAGCAGACCACCATAGTCCCTGAGCCCAAGGAAGTGAAGGTAACCTGCCTAAATGAATACCGCCCTGTAGCATTCACGTAGGTAGCCATGAAGTACTTTGAAAGGCTGGTCATGGCTCACATCAATAGCATCCTCCCGAAAACCCTAGACCTACTCCAATTCGCTACCACCCAAACAGATCCACAGATGATGCAATCGCACTCCACACTGCCCTTTCCCACCTGGACAAAAGGAACACCTATGTGAGAATGCTGTTCATTGACTAAAGCTCAGCCTTCAACACCACAGTGCCCATGAAGCGCATCAATAAGCTAAGGACCCTGGGACTAAACACCTCCCTCTGCAACTGGATCCTGGACTTCCTGACGGGCCGCCCCCAGGTGATAAGGGTAGGCAACAACACGTCTGCCATGCTGATCCTCCTCCGGTACTCCCTGTTCACCCACAACTGTGTGGACAATCACGACTCCAACACCACCATTAAGTTTGCTGACGACACAACAGTGGTAGGCCTGATCACGATGAGACAGCCTATAGGGAGGAGGTTTGAGACCTGGCAGTGTGGTACCAGGACAACAACCTCTCCCTCAATGTGAGCAAGACAAAAGGAGTTGATCGTGGACTACAGGAAAAGGCGGGCCGAACAGGCCACCATTAACATCGAGAGTTTCAAATTCCTTGGTGTCCACATCACCAACAAACTATCATAGTCCAAACACACCAAGACAGTTGTTAGGAGGGCACGACAACACCTTTTCCCCCTCAAGGAGACTGAAAAGATTTGGCATGGGTAACCAGATCCTCAGAAAGTTCTACAGCTGCACCATCGAGAGCATCACTGCCTGGTATGGCAACTGCTCAGCATCTGACCGTAAGGTGCTACAGAGGGTAGTGCGTGCGGCCCAGTACATCACTGGGGCCAAGCTTCCTGCCATCCAGGACCTCTATACTAGGAGGTGTCAGAGGAAAGCCCTAAAAATTGTCAGAGATTCCAGTCACCCAAGTCATAGACTGTTTTCTCTGCTACTGCACTGCAAGCGGTACCGGAGCGCCAAGTCTAGGCCCAAAAGGCTCCTTACCAGCTTCTACCGCCAAGCCATAAAACTGCTGAACAATTAATCAAATGACCACCGGACTATTTACAATGACCCCCCCCCATTTGTTTTTTCATACACGGCTGCTACTTGCTGTATATTATCTATGCATAGTCACTTCAACCCTATCTACAAGTACAAATGACCTCGACTAACCTGCACCCCGGCACATTGACTCAGTCTTTTCGTTACTACATGATTCCATATGTGTTATTTCATAGTTTTGATCTATTCACTATTATTCTACAATGTAGAACATTTTTAAAAATAATGAAAAACCCTGGAATGAGTGGGTGTTTCCAAGATTTTGACTGGTACTGTACTGGTACAGTATTTTTGGGAAACTGAACGAACTGAATGCAAGCATGCAGGGTAAATACCAAAACATTTTGTGACCGAATCAGCTAAATCCGTTTGACTGTGACCCTGGCTCAGTTGACATGCCAGTAAGTGAAATCAAACACCTGATCAAGCTGTCGTGTGACCGAATGCTGCGCATTCACGGGTCACTATGGAGGAGTTTTGGTCCCTGACTCAAAGGGAATACTGTGCCGTCTCCCTCCAAGTATTAAAACTCATGTTACGCTGATTCAGTGCTCTTGTTTGCATTTTAAAAAAATAGACCCAGGTTGGATATGTCAGGAGACCACGTCCTCTGAGTTTGTGAAGCTCCGACGCGACATGCATCAAGCACACCTATCTCATTAGTGGTGGTGAGATTAGATCAATTATGTCAGACTAATTTGCAATTGACTGTCATAGCCCCACATTAAAATGATATGATGGTGAGTTGCGAATACAATCAGAAATACTGTTAGAATGTTTTGCAGTTGATTGCCATAGACCTAATTAAAAAATCAAACATTGGCTGTTAATTACATTTTTTTCTCACATGGTTGGGGTCATGAACATTTCATATATCTATATGGGATCGTGGGCCAGAAAAGTTTGAGAACCCCAGTCTTTGCAGTTGATTCTATTGCCTGTGCAACATATTTAATCAGCAGGGAGGGGTAGAACTGTTAGTGATGCAGCATGCCAATCTGAGACAGAGGCAGAGAGGGGGAGAGAAAGAGAGAGAGGGAGAGAGCAAGGCTGAGAGAGAGATAGAGGGAGAGAAGGCTAGAGAGAGAAACACACAGCACAAGCACACAATCTCAGATGAAAACCACAGACAGGTTGGGTTTAGTTGGTATTTTGTCTGTTTACATTGAAGTGTTTCTATCACACGTTGGAGAAAGTGTTGCTTGAAAGGAGGAATAAGAAGTCCAGACAAGCAAAGTGGCATGATACGTTTTGTAACGATCAGCCTGCACATGACTCCATTTAGTGGGTAATTTCTTCTCTTCTAAATCATCCTTGTAGACCTTTTGAGACACAGTGAGTTGGTAGGTTGACATTCATAGTTTATTTTCCCTCTCAAAATGGGGACCAAATGTCCTTTACTTCAACATGAAAGGAGCTCTTGACATTTTTCAATCAGTATCGAGCCATCAAACCATCACCTGAGAGCCTGCGGAGAGATGCTCTCAACAAACCTTTCATATCTCCTCTGGAAAACACACACACACACACACACACACACACACACACACACACACACACACACACACACACACACACACACACACACACACACACACACACACACACACACACACACACACACACACACACACACACACACACACACACACACACACACACACACACACACACACACACACACACACACACAGGGTCTATGATTTCCCATCCAGCATGCTCCACTTTGCCCCTGTCATTTCTATTCACTATAAGACACATACTTCTCTGTTTTATTTAAAGTGTGAAAGCTTTATTTGACGGAGTGAATGGACAACGAAAGCCGCTTTTTTTCCCAGAGGACATTGTAAATCTCCTCACCCACTGTGGTTTCAAAACAATATGTATTTAGCCTTTATTTAACTAGGCTAAGTAAGTCCCTCACCCACCGTGGTTATCTTAGCCCGGGGCTTTGCTTCGATTCAATTACCCTAGCGCTTGTCATACAGGGCATAGGTACACCTGAAGAGTACGGTACAACACACGCACAGAGAGAGTACAATACTGTTTGTGTCCTGCCCCCACGATATGTGTAAGCTTGGTAGACAGCTGACAACCCCAAATCTATTTTGCATTTAGAAACAACCTGTCATTCATCACAAACTTTGTGAATATCTGGGTTTTCCCTCTTCACTATGCAGAAAGACTGCATTTAATCAGTGGACACGTCTCGTATTTATTACAACACGCCTGTCATAATTGTTTTCTTTACTAAAGTAAAGGTTTATTATTATTATTATTATTGCTAAAGGTACTGCATAGGTGTAAAACATTTTTTTGCAAGAGATAGCACTTTGCTGGCTACTGGGCATATACTGCCGGAATGGACAGCGACCTTTTGACAAAAGAGATTATTAGCAGTAATTAGTATCAGTGTCACAGAAACCAATCTCATAAATCAATGATATTACAGCAATACATAATGACATTAACAGTGAAAATCACTTACATTACAGATATGAAAATAAAAATGTACCTCTGAATGGAACCAGTTACTCATCCACTGTTACTGCAGGCCCAGGGTTGTAGAGGTATGGCAGACACTCCACCCACTTCTCCCAGACCTCTTTTATGGCCGCCAGCTTGTCTGTCACACGTCTTGCAGGTCTTGACTCACAGGTAACAAATCGTAGCATTCTTGAGAATGTGTGAAAGACTTTCAGCGGCATTGTGGTACGGAAAATCACCCTTCCACTCTCTGCATCCCAGAGACTACATTTAGCCTCGTCTCGGGACCTCTACACACCTGCTAAGATTAGTAGCCCTATGTAGGCATACAGGTCACTTTCATCCATCCTTTTCCAGTTGTCTCCATATCCTGTCTAGGGCTGGCATTCCGCTAGCGGAACAACAGACAATGAAATTGCAGGGTGCCAAATACAAATCAACAGAAATCTCATAAATCAAATTTCTCAATGATACAAGTATTAGGCACCATTTTAAAGATAATATTCTCGTTAATCCAGCCACAGTGTCTGATTTCAAAAATGCTCTACAGCGAAAGTTCCACAAACTATTATGTTAGGTCACCAAGTCACAGAAAAACCCAGCCATTTTTCCAGCAGAAGAGAGGAGTCACAAAAAGCACAAATAGAGATAAAAATTAATCACTAACCTTTGATGATCTTCATCTGATGACACTCATAGGACGTCATGTTACACAATACATGTATGTTTTGTTTGATAAAGTGCATATTTATATAAAAAAATCTAATTTTACATTGGTGTGTTATGTTCAGTAGTTCAAAAACATGCTGTGATTTTGCAGTGAGCCACATAAATTCACAGAAATACTCATTATAAATGTTGATGAAAATTCAAGTGTTATGCATGGAACTTTAGATACACTTCTCCCTAATGCAACCCTGTGTCAGATTTCAAAAATACTTTACAGAAAAAGCATAATCTGAGTACGGCGCTCAGAGCCCAAACCAGCCAAAAGAAATATCTGCCATGTTGCGCAGTCAAAATTAGTAAGAAATAGCATTATAAATATTCACTTACCTTTGATGATCTTCATCAGAATGCACTCCCAGGAATCGCAGTTCCACAATAAATGTTTGTTTTGTTCGATAATGCCCATCATTTATGTGCAAATTGCTTATTTTGTAAACAAATCCAAACGTGCGTTCAGGTTCAGCCGAACGTCGGACGAAAAGTTATATTACAGGTCGTAGAAACTTGTCAAACTAAGTATAGAATCAACCTTTAGGATGTTTTTTCATAAATGTTCAATAATGTTCCAACCGGAGAATTCCATTGTCTGTAGAAAAGCAATGGAACGAGAGCTACCTCTCATGTGAAATGCGCGTAACTGAGAACGAGGCTGCTGCCAGACCCCTTAGTCAAACAGCTCCCATTCGCTCCCCCTTCACAGTAGAAGCCTGAAACAATGTTCTAAAGACTGTTGACATCTAGTGGAAGCCGTAGGAAGTGCAAAATGACCCATATCCCACTGTGTATTCGATAGGTGCTGGGTTCAAAAACTACAAACTTCAGATTTCCCACTTCCTATTTGGATGTTTTCTCAGGTTTTTGCCTGCCATATGAGTTCTGTTATACTCACAGATATCATTTAAACAGTTTTAGAAACTTAAATGTTTGTCTGAAATGTTGTTTATTTTGTCTGAAATTGTTTTTATTTTGTCTGTGAACTTGAGTTATGTGTGGGGTTGTGGTCGTGGTCGTGGAGGGGATGTACAATAAAGTTTTAGTTTTGTTTTAGAGTTCAATCAGTAGCACACAATCTAAATGTCTCATTGTGTGAGTCTAAACATGAAGCACTCTTAAGCCTACAGTTCCATGGTGGTTACACAAGGCTGTTATACTAAGTCTACTAATGATAATATCATTACTTATTATAATGATGGTCATAATAATAGTAATAATAACAATAAGGAGATCAAATCAAATCAAATTGTATTAGTCACATGTGCCGAATACAACAGTGAAATGCTTACTTACGAGTCCCTAACCAACAATGCAGTTTCAAAATAAAATAAATACATTTGGATAAAATAATAGGTCTTGTTGTGCCCTCTTCACAACTGTCTTGGTGTGCTTGGACCATGTTAGTTTGTTGGTGATTTGGACACCAAGGAACTTGAAGCGCTCAACCTGCTCCACTGCAGCCCTGTCGATGAGAATGGGGGTGTGTTCGGTCCTCTTTTTCCTATCGTCCACAATCATCTCCTTTGTCTTGATCACGTTGAGGGAGAGGTTGTTGTCCTGGCACCACACGGCCAGGTCTCTGACTTCCTCCCTGTAGGCTGTCTCGTTGATGTCGGTTATCAGGCCTATCACTGTTGTGTCATTGACAAACTTAATGATGGTGTTGGAGTCGTGCCTGGCTGTGCAGTCATGAGTGAACAAGGAGTACAGGAGGGGACTGAGCACGCACCCCTGAGGGGACTCTGTGTTAGGGATCAGCGTGGCAGATGTGTTGCTACATACCATTACCACCTGGGGCGGACCATCAGGAAGTCCAGGATCCAGTTGCAGAGGGAGGTGTTTCGTCCCAGGGTCCTTAGCTTATTGATGAGCTTTGAGGGCGCTATGGTGTTGAACACTGAGCTGTAGTCAATGAATAACATTCTCACATAGGTGTTCCTTTTGTCCATGTGGGAAAGGGCAGTGTGGAGTGCAATAGAGATTGCATCATCTGTGAATCTGTTTGGGCAGTATGCAAATTGGAGTGGGTCTAGGATTTTTGGGATAATGGTGTTGATGTGAGCCATGATCAGCCTTTCATAGCACTTCATGGCTACAGACATGAGTGCTACGGTTATTTAGGCAGGTTACCTTAGCGTTCTTGGGCACAGGGACTATGGTGGTCTGCTTAAAACATGTTCTTATTACAGACTCGGATAGGGAGAGGTTGAAAATGTCAGTAAAGACACTTTGCTAGTTGGTCAGCGCATGCTCGCAGTACACGTCCTGGTAATCCGTCTGGCCCTGTGGCCTTGTGAATGTTTTTTACAAATTTTAATGGATTTTTATTTAATTGAGTATCCGAAACATACAATATACTTGCTGTGAAGCCGCTCAACAACGACACCATACCAGTCATCACAGACTCCCATTCAGAGCGACACACAGATTCCCTGCTCAAGGGAATGTTGACAGATCGCCCACCAGGCCAAAAACGTGAACCAGAACTCTCCAAGATCCCCCCCACAGTTCCCTAATAGCTGGCCCTCAACCATTCGACACCCCTCCCACAGTCGCCCCAAGAATAAAAATAAAAAATAAAAATAAAATGAATCCCATTCCCCACCCCCAAGAACTCCCCAATGCACCAACAACCAAGACAGTGAACTAAAGAGAAAAAATAAAAGGACAGAAGAAAACAGCAAACAACTATGCAACAAAACTTTTAAAAACAAAGGACATAAAGGACAACTAAAATCATAACAGCAAAGCCAACTGTATATGTTTGTGTGCATGTCTGGTACTATTACATGTATGTGTTCTTGCATGCGTTTATTTGAATGAGAGTGTGTGTATATGCATGTGTACAAACACCTCAGTTTTATTCAAACATACTTTTTATTATGTTTTATTTTATTATGTTTTATTTTTTACTTTTATCTTTGACCATCATTCTATCTCCGGTACAGCAACTCCACTCCCACTTGTCTCCAATTCCACATCCCAACCCTCAGCTTCACTCAGCACATCCCAACCCTCAGCTTCACTCAGCACATCCCAACCCTCAGCTTCAATCAGCACTTCCCAACGCTCAGCTTCACTCAGCACAACCCAACCCTCAGTAGCTTCACTCAGCATCCCAACCCTCAGCTTCACTCAGCACATCCCAACCCTCAGCTTCACTCAGCTTCACTCAGCACATCCCAACCCTCAGCTCAGCACATCCCAACCCTCAGCTTCACTCAGCACATCCCAACCCTCAGCTTCACTCAGCAAATCCCAACACTCAGCTTCACTCAGCACATCCCAACCCTCAGCTTCACTCAGCACATCCCAACCCTCAGCTTCACTCAGCACATCCCAACCCTCAGCTTCACTCAGCACAACCCAACCCTCAGCTTCACTCAGCACATCCCAACCCTCAGCTTCACTCAGCACAACCCAACCCTCAGCTTCACTCAGCACATCCCAACCCTCAGCTTCACTCAGCACATCCCAACCCTCAGCTTCACTCAGCACATCCCAACCCTCAGCTTCACTCAGCACATCCCAACCCTCAGCTTCACTCAGCACAACCCAACCCTCAGCAGCTTCACTCAGCACATCCCAACCCTCAGCTTCACTCAGCACATCCCAACCCTCAGCTTCACTCAGCACAACCCAACCCTCAGCAGCTTCACTCAGCACATCCCAACCCTCAGCTTCACTCAGCACATCCCAACCCTCAGCTTCACTCAGCACATCCCACCTACAGTATCTCTGCTGGCCACCCTCTTCAGATTTCTTCACAACATATATATTTCAACTATGCTGTGATGTTTGATGTACAATTTCAATCTATCTCATCGAATAGAATCCACAGATTGCGAGTTGAAGATAAATACTTTTACTAAGAGTATTAGTGTATTAGTTATTGACTCACTCGGTTTCTCCAGATCTCCCAACAGTACTATTTCTATGATCAATGCTATGCATTTTCAGCCATTCCTGAACCTGAGACCAGAAACAGGCTACCTGAGTGCAATACCAAAATAAATTGTCTATTGATTCTGTATCCTCACAAAATAATCTGCAGAGCTTCGATGACTTTATGCCCCAAATATTCAACATTTTGTTGGTGGCAAGAATTCTATATAATAATTTTAGCTGAAAAGCCTTGAATCTTGCGGTGTTTTATATATCAACTCATACTATGGAATCGGTACATCAAAATCTCTTTCCAACTATGTTGCAATCTGTATGGCACAGTTGCCAACATCCTGGCCCTCAAATGAAACTGGTATACTTTTCTATTTATGCTATGTTTATTCCTCCGCCAGTGTTGATCCTTTATATAGGACAGACAGACCAGTTCCCTACCTCCTCCCACTGCCACCTGCCTCCTCTATTTTTGGGGTAACGCTGTAATCAATTGGTTGTACTGTTGGATTGAGCAGACCTTCCCGTACAATTCTGATAACTCTATGAAGGACATAACTCTACCATTCCAATTTACAATATCATTTAAGAACAAAATACCCTTTTCAAAAAAAAATCTCATAAATACAGGTATTTGATCAACCAGGACATTTGAGTTCAGTCATAATATTTTTGCAATTCTTGTTTGAAAAAGAGAGATACTTTGAAAAAAGTATAATTTTCAATTCAATCAATCTGCACAAAGGCAAAAGGGCATTTTTAAACAATGGATGAGCTTTTCTTAGTAATCTTCTTGAGAACCATTTAGGGTTCAAGTAAAACTTTTGAATAAGTGAAGCTTTTAGAGAGAGGTTTAGTGCTTTTATATTTCGTAATCTCAACCCACCCAATTCATATTCATTATATAGATAGGCATGCTTATTTTGTCTGGTTTAGCGTCCCAGATAAAGCAAAATATTTTTTGCTCATATGATTTTAAAAACAAACCCTCAGGAGTAGGCAATGCCATAAGTAAGTGAGTAAACTGAGATATGACTACGGTGTTAATCAGGGCAATTTTTCTGTAAATAGACAGGTATTTACCTCTCCATGGTTGCAGGATCTTGTATATTTGACATATTTAAAGGTCTTACTCAAATCGGCTGCGGAGAGCGTGATAACACAGTCTTCCGGAACAGCTGGTGCTCTCATACATGTTTCAGTGCCATTTGCCTCGAAGCGAGCATAGAAGTAATTTAGCTCATATTCCAGTCTGTACTAGCAAAACAGTCCTGGAGTTTAGCATCTGCTTCATCTGACCACTTTTTTATTGATCTAGTCACTGGTGCTTCCTACTTTAATCTTTGCTTGTAAGCAGGAATCAGGAGGATAGAATTATGGTTAGGGCGAGGGAGAGCTTTGTATGCGTCTCTGTGTGTGGAGTAAAGGTGGTCCAGAGTTTTTTTCCCCTCTGGTTGCACATTTAACATGCTGACAGAAATTTGGTAAAACGGATTTAAGTTTCCCTGCATATAAGCCCCCGGACTTATAAGGACCACCACCTCTGGGTGAGTGTTTTCTTGTTTGCTATTGGCGGAATACAGCTCATTCAATGCTGTCTTAGTGCCAGCCTCTGACTGTAGTGTATGTAAACAGCTACGAAAAATAGATGAAAACTCTCTAGTTATATAGTGTGGTCTACAACTTATCATGAGATACTCTACCTCAGGTGAACAATAGTTCGACTCTTCCTTAGATATTGTGCACCAGCTGTTATTTACAAAAATACATAACCTTCCGCCCCTTGTCTTACCAGACGCCGCTGTTCTATCCTGCCAATACAGTGTATAACCAACCAGTATGTTGATAGTGTCGTCGTTCAGCCACGACTCCGTGAATCATAGGATATTACAGTTTTGAATGTCCCATTGGTAGTTTAATCTTGCGTGGAGGTAATCTATTATATTCCCCAAAGATTGCATGTTTGCTAGCAGAATGGAAGGAATTGTTTGTTTTTTCGATCGCCGACAAATTCTCAGAAAGCAGCCTGCCCTTTGGCCCCTTTTTCTCCGCCTCCCCTTCACGGAAATCACGGGGATCTGGGCCTGTTCCTGAGAAAGCAGTATACCATTCGCGTTGGGCTCATCAGACTCATTAAAGGAAAAATAGGATTCTGCCTGTCCGTGATAAGTAATCTCAGTTCTGATGTCCATAAGTTATTTTTGTTCATAAGAGACGGTAGTGGCAACATTATGTACAAAATAAGTAAAAAAAGAAGGTACAAAAAACACAAATGAACGAACAAAAAAATACAATCGGTTGCCTCCTTCTCCAGTGCCATCAAGAAATAGGAGGGTTATTATTATTATCAATATTATTTTTCTGACAATTTGGAACAGTTTGTCAGAAAAGCATGTAAATCTTGGTGGGGCAAACTACCCAATTTGTTTTTAGATGCATGTCAGCAAAGTCACTACACAACACATCAAAACACTAAACAATACATTAATTGCACTATAATTGTGACAAAAGGTGCCCACAAACATTTAGGGCCTACATACAGTAAAGCTGTCCCAACAGCAGAGTCCCAACAGCAGTCCCAACACCTTACCACTGTTACACATGGCTATCAACGGAGCCTTGCCTAGCAGTGAAACAGTTAATTCAGCCTCATTTACTGCCTTAAAAAACATAGCTGACTTGCTCAACAAATGTGGTTTCTACTGATAACTGAGATGTACAAACTATGGCATAAGGGGACGACGAGCGCATAAGAGGCCATCCGTAATATTGATTAAAACATTAATGAACAAGCTAGTAGTCAGTATAACTATTTGTTCAGCACTTTTTAAATGTACAGCGACAGAATTCAGAACATGGGCCATTCTTAAATTATTCTCCTTGTACACCGAGTCAGAACCGTAGGAAAAATAAAGGGGGCATATAAGCAGACAATGAAAACTCATTTATCTAAAACAGGGCATAGGCTATGTGTGCACCATCAAGTCAGAACAGTTGGCAAAATTATGAGGAGAGAAGTGAGCAAATTATTAGGGTGAGGCATATGGGCTACTAACAGAGTACTACACAACATACACTTACACTGAACCTAAACCGGCTGCACATGTGCGCTATCGTGCGCTATCGTGCATAAATGTATTTTGTCCCCCTACACCAAAGGCGATCACGACACGCAGGTTAAAATATCAAAACAAACTCTGAATCAATGACATTCATTTGGGGACTAGTTAGCTAGTTAGCTTGCACTGGCTATAAACATTGAGTTGTTATTTTACCTGAAATGCACAAGGTCCTCTACTCCGACAATTAATCCACACATAAAACGGCCAACTGAATCATTTCTAGTCATCTCTCCCCCTTCCAGGCTATTTCATCTTTGAAATTATATGGCGATTGGCATCTACACTTTTACCTAAAGAAAAAAAATCTACACTTTTACCACGACAACCGGCAAAACATTTCATCTTTCAATCACCCACGTGGGTATAACCAATAAGGAGATGGCACGTGGGTACCTGCTTCTATAAACCAATCAGGAGATGGGAGAGGCAGGACTTGCAGCGCAATCTGTGTCAGAAATAGAAAGGACTTCTATTTTAGCCCTTGGCAACGCAGACACTCATTGGCGCGTGCGAGCAGTGTGGGTGCAATAATTGAATAACATGGATTTCAACATTTATTTTGCGACGCTCGCAGACGCGACGTGACCGGTCTGGTCAGCATGTTAGTATTACTTTCTTAGCTACAGTATTCATATCTCTCTGGCATATTACATAATTTATGCAGCAGATAACAAGTCATTTTTGGACTCACCTTGTTGTGCTGTGCTCACTTGAACAGGAAGGTGGCGTAGCGGTCCTTCGTGGGAAAATCTTGTCATCAAACTCTGTCATCAAAGTCCTGCATTCTCTGAATTTATGGTGCTTTCAAGACAACTGTGAACTCAGGGGGAAAAAAACAAGGTTGAATCATGATGACGTCAGTGATCTTCAGCTCGGAGCTCAAGAAAGAGGCCTGAGTTCCTGACTTGCAATTGAATGACCGTTTAAAATGTATTTTCCCAGTCAGTTTTTATTCTCGAGTTCCCAGAAGTCAAGCTGGATTGACAACATGGCCAATGTTGAGTGTTTATCCTTTTCAGCTTGGAGAAGAGACCCTTAAACCCAGACTTGGGACCACATACCCACTCCACTAAATATCAGGCTAGTGATTGCTTTGCAATGCTTGCAGCCACTGATTTAATCCAAACCACTCATTGTTGAATTTGCCATTTCCATCCATGTTTATGTCCAATGGCCGATGAGCACTGATACGTTTTATCCATCATTTCTGTTCATTATTTTTCTTCATCTGACAAGGATTGAAAATGATTTGCCAGTATATTGTCGACTTGATTCATGATGATGACTGCTAGCTTGCTAGCTAAGGTTGTTAAAGTATCAGTCCAATCAAAGCTACTGTAGATATAACATGATTTGACATAATTTTATCTGTGGGCAATGTCTTTGAGTCTTCTTAAATGGGCACTTCTTTTTTTTTCAATTTAAAGTTTTATTAAGTTTTCTTGTTTTTCAATCAACCAACAAAACACATTCCACATTCACAGATGTGACAGGCTTTAAAAAAAAAAAGTCTAAAAATAATAATACATTTGAAAAAATAAAAAATAATAATACAATTAAAATGAATTGATAAAGTCAAATAAAAACAGATTCATGCGGCAGGTGTTTTTTGCGAATGCGAAAACACACACACACACACACACACACACACACACACACACACACACACACACACACACACACACACACACACACACACACACACACACACACACACACACACACACACACACACACACACACACACACACACGCACACGTACTCAAAAACTAAATTAAAATAAAAACACACACAAAAAAACATACAACACTTGCAGCAGCACTATCAAGGTTCTTATCAGCTATTTCAAGCATTCGCTGAGACAACGGGCCAATAATTTGTTTTTAGGTTTTGCAGTACCTTACACAACATGTATCTGCGCATTTCCCTAGTCACCCCGTTCACTCTGTCCAGTTTGAAATATAGTTGAATAGTGGAGACCAGAGTCTATCAAACTTGGGCTGTCTCTTGTGGAGGTCATAAGTGAGCTTTTCAAGAGGAAGAAAGTCAACAATCTGGTCAATCCACATTTTAAATGTAGGAGGGGTATTAGAGGCCCACAATAGAATAATACATTTCTTAGCAAAGTATGTAATAGTCATAAGCAAATTTTCTCTGTCAGGATCAAGAACAAAGTCCTGCTGGGCATTAAGAAGATAGATACACGGGGTCATATCAAACTGTACCTTTAGTATTTTCTGTGCAGAATCTGGCAATCTCTCTACAGCTCCAAAATACATGCATATAGGTTCCACTTTCAGAGGTACATCTTTTACAGTTAGGAGACCTATCTGTTTTCATTCTATGGAGTCTCAAAGGAGTATAATAAAATTTGTATACAAATTTGTAATTAGATTCTTTCATTTTACACTGGTAGAGGAGCAGTATACCCTGTCGCAAACCTCCGCCCATAACTCATCACTGATAGTCAGACCAAGGTCCTTTTCCCAGATTATTTTCAAAGGAGTAAAGGAGGAGCTTCCTTTCTCAGAAAGGAGTCTATAGATGTAAGATATTTAATCTTTAATGGATTGTGCTGTGACAAGAAGGGTTTCAACTTCATACAACTGAGTTCTAAACCTCCTCTTGGAGGTAAATGAGGAAATTACATGTCTTATTTGAAGATCTTGGCACATCGAATTCACTGCAGAGCTCTTGAAAGGATATCAGTGTAGTGGTTTTCTGATGAAATAGGTCTGAAAAGGTCTTGATTCCTAGAGTATGTCAAAGATTAAAGTTGGCATCCCTCAGGGCTTTTGGCATGTCTGGGTTGCCTACTATAGGCGAGTGAGAACATATTTGGGAGGAAATGCCCAGGTATTTCTTACAGTCCCTCCACGCTAGTAGGGTGCTGTAAATCACAAAGTGTTGCCCACTTCACTAAAGTTATTAATGAATATAATTGAGCTTAAGGGCAATGAACCACAGGATTGGGCTTCTATCTGAATCCACGTTGACTCTTGTCTGTTTGTGATCCATGTTAGCATGTTGCGGATTTGGGCAGTCCAGTAGTACAATTGAAGGGAGGGAAGGGCAAGACCACCCTTAGATTCAGGTTTCGATAGGGTGGAAAACTTGATCCTAGGTTTTTTATTGCCCCATATAAATTTGGTGATGCTTTGGTTAGTTGTTTTGAAGAAGGAAACTGGGAGATAGCATGGGAGCATCTGAAATAAGTAGTTCAGTCTAGGGAGGACGTTCATACGGATTACATTAATTCTTCCTACTAAGCTAATTGGGAGGGAGATCCAGGTTTGGAGATCGTTCTTGATTCGATCCAGGAGTGGAAGATAATTTTCCTTAAAAAGGCTATTCAGATCTGGTGTTATGAAGATCCCGAGGTATTGAAACCCCTGTGTTTTCCATTGGAAAGGACAAAGTGTCTTCATAGAGCTGGTGAGTGTAATATTGAGAGGGCAGACAGTGGATTTGTTCAAATTGATCTTATAACCTGAAAACTTGCCATACTGAGCAATTGTGTCTAAAATGAGAGGGAGGGATTTCTCAGGGTTGGATATGTAGAGCAAGACATCATCCGCGTAAAGCGAAATCTTGTGCTGCAGGCCGCCTGCAGAAACACCCATAATACTTGGATTGCTCCTTATCAGCTCTGCCAGGGGCTTCGCACCCAACAAGTAGAGCAGCGGGGACAGCGAGCACCCTTGTCTTGTGCCCCGTTCCAGAGGGAATCTGTCAGAGTTCAGTCCATTAGCAGTCACCATGGCATTTGGATGAGAGTATAGTGATTTGATCCATTTAATAAAATGTGGGCCCATATTGAACTAACTTTTCTAAGACTGAAAACAGAAAGCTCCACTCCATCCATCATTTTTTCCAAGATGGCGTAGCAGTAAGTCGTCCTGTTGTATCGTCTCTCTGTAAATATCGTCTCTTTTTCGTTTTAGATATTTTTCTTCGCATATCTTTAAAAACATTTTGCTAAACCTAAGCTTCCAAATACTCTCCTGCAACCCGCCTCACCCAAATGTAGCTACTTTTCCTAAAGTATTTATATTTACTTCGGAACCGGAACCCCTCAACTGAAGCAAGCCAGCTAACCACCAGCTATGCTAGCGGTCTTCAGCTAACCGGTCATCAGCTAACCTTTAGCTCGGAAAGCTCTCGCCAGTTCGAACAACGCGACGCTAACCAGAGCATAACGGACCTATTTATTTTTATCCCGGATTCCCACCGCAAACGGAACATTTTTCAGCTGGATCTTCACAACTAGCTATCGAGCTAAACCGCAACCCTGGTTGATTACTCCTGGCTAGCGTTTCCACCCACGTAGCTTGAAGCTAGCCCGGCCAGAGCTCCTGTGCTCCTAGCATACTCCTGGGCTACAATACCCGGACCCACGACCAGTCTATCGATGTCACTGCATGAAGAGGAATAAACAGACTCACCCCATCGCGACGTCCTCCAAAGGCTAACTCTCTACCCCTCGCTATCTCCTTGCTTGCTAATTCGGCATGCTAACTGCTAGCTTGTTTAGCCCAGGTCCGCTAACTACTACCTTGTTTACCCCGGCCTGCTAATCTGTTAGCTTGTTAGCACAGGCCTGCTAACCGTCTGCATCGCCGCGTCCCAAACACGCAGTGGCCCATATGTACTTTCTATCTCTTCCTGATTTAAAAACAATTGTTTATACCTTCCGGAAACCTGCCTCACCCAATGTGATACGGAATCGCTATTATTTTTAATTTTTAGAACACACTCAAGAACCTCCAGAAGCTAACCAGCTAACTAGCTACAAGCTATTTAGTCATTGTTAGTTTTTTATTGCTAAAGCTAAATGAGTTTGTTTGCGAAATAGGAAGCAGATTCTAGATAAAATTTTGAAATGGAGGTGCTTAATATGAGTCTGGAAGAAGAGTTTACAGTCTAGCCAGACACTTAGGTATTTGTAGTTGTCCACTAAGTCAGAACCATCCAGAGTAGGGATGCTAGTCGGGCGAGCGGGCGGGTGCGGGCAGAGATCGGTTGAAGAGAGCAGTTTAAGAGCAGTTGGAGACCACGGAAGGAGTGTTGTATGGCGTTGAAGCTCGTTTGGAGGTTTGTTAACACAGTGTCCAAAGAAGGGCCAGAAGTATACAAAATGGTGTCGTCTGCGTAGAGGTGGATCAAGTAATCACCCTCAGCAAGAGCGACATCGTTGATATATAAAGAGAAAATAGTCGGCCCGAGAATTGAACCCTGTGGCACCCCCTAGAGAATGCCAGAGGTCCGGACAACAGGCCCTCCGATTTGACAAACTGAACTCTATCTGAGCAGTAGTTGGTGAACCAGGCGAGGCAGTCATTTGAGAAATCAAGGCTGCTGAGTTTGCCAATAAGAATACGGAGATTGACAGAGTCGAAAGCCTTGGCCAGGTCGATGAAGATGGCTGCACAGTACCTTCTTTTATAAATGGCGGTTATGATATAATTTAGTACCTTGAGCGGAGAAGGTACGGTGGGATTCGAAATGGTTGGTGATCTGTTTGTTAACTTGGCTTTCAAAGACAGGGCAGGATGGATATAGGTCTGTAACAGTTTGGGTCTAGAGTGTCACCCCTTTTGAAGAGAGGGATGACCACGGCAGTTTTCCAATCTTTAGGAATCTCGGACGATACGAAAGAGAGGTTGAACAGACTAGTGTAATAGGGGTTGCAACAATGGCGGCGGATACTTTTCGAAAGAGAGGGTCCAGATTGTCTAGCCCAGCTGATTTGTACAGGTCCAGGTTTTGCAGCTCTTTCCAGAGCATCAGCTACCTGGATTTAGGTGAAGGAGAAGCTGTGGAGGCATGGGCAAGTAGCTGCGGGGGGTGCGGAGCTGTTGGCCGTGGGCAGAGAGAGTCAGTTAACTACACTCAGGGCCTAAGTTTGAGGCTGGGGCCAACAGATTAACAAAATAAATAAAATGGAGTCCCGTGATTAATGAACAGTCCAGTGGGCATCAGCTATGTAACCAAGTGATCATAGGGTCCAGTGAACAGCAATAGATGAAACAGGGAAGCCCTTAGGTAGTCATTACTACGCTAGCTTCGGGACAAGGGCATCACTGACGTCTGGCGAAGACGTGCTGCACCATGAGCTGGGCTGTCTCTTTGGCAGAGGGTAGCTTGGGGAGAGGAATAAAATGGCCGGCTTTGGACAACCGGTCTACTACTGTCATGATGACGGTGTTGCCATCAGCGGGGGGAAACCTGTGACGAAGTCCAGGGATGTATGAGACCAGGGACGGTGAGGGACAAGAAGTGGTTGAAGGAGACCAGCCGGAGCTTGCCAAGGAGTCTTGTTCTGTACTCTTTAAATATCCTACTTCGGTGTCAGTGAAGGGCTGTTAAGTTAAAACCAAGACTCAAATTGAAAGGGTATAAGAGGGTATGCCATAGGCCTACCTACTTGTTAAAGAAAAGGGAAAAAAGCACTTGTTAGCTTAAGATTTTGAAGAAAATAAAACTGATCCGATTATATAAAGTGATCTATAACAGCGCGATGCTAGAAACAAGCTGTAAAATACATGTGAAATATGTGAGTTAGTACTCGCAAAACACCAGTCTCAACGTCAACATTGAAGAGGCGACTCCGGGATGCTGGCCTTCTAGGCAGAGTTTCAAAGAAAAAGCCATATTTCAGACTGGCCAATAAAAAGAAAAGATTAAGCTGGGCAAAAGAACACAGACACTGGACAGAGGAACACTGCCTAGAATGCCAGCATCCCGGAGTCGCCTCTTACTGTTGACGTTGAGACTGGTGGTACTATTTAATGAAGCTGCCAGTTGAGGACTTGTCAGACGTCAGTTTCTCAAACTAGACACTCTAATGTACATGTCTTCTTGCTCAGATGTGCACCGGGGCCTCCCACTCCTCTTTCTATTCTGGTTAGAGACAGTTTGTGCTGTTCTGTGAAGGGAGTAGTACACAGCTTTGTACGAGAGTTTCTTGTCAATTTCTCGCATGGAATAGCCATAATTTCTTAGAACAAGAATAGACTGATGAGTTTAGAAAGTTCTTTGTTTCCGGCCATTTTGAGCCTGTTATCGAACCCATAAATGCTGATGCCCCAGATACATAACCTGTCTAAAGAAGGCCAGTTTTATTGCTACTTTAATCAGAACAACAGTTTTCAGCTGTGCTAACATAATTGCAAAAGGGATTTCTAATGATCAATTAGCATTTTAAAATGATAAACTTGGATTTGCTAACACAATGTGCCATTGGAAGACAGAAGTGATGGTTGCTGATAATGGGCCTCTGTACGCCTATGTAGATATTCCAGCTACATTAACAATATCTAAACTGCATTTCTGAATAATTTGATGCTATTTTAATGGACAGAAAATGTGCTTTTCTTTCAAAAACAAGGACATTTCTTAGTGACCCCAAACCTTTGAACGGTAGTGTAGGTAGGGGTAAAGGAGTAGCAACAGTGTAAAAACAAAGGGGGGTAAATACAAATAGTTTATGACATTCATAGGCTGAGCTACAACCTTTTATAGTCGAGGAGACAAAACATGGACTTTGCTCGGGAAGTAATCTAATTCTGTCACTATCAATTGATTAAGCTATTCATTTTCTTTACAGTAGAATATGTTTAAACCCAGGCAGCTTTTAGGGAAACAATTGTGACCTAATCTCATTGGGTTAAGCCACAGAGGAAGAGTAGCCAGCAGTTAAAGCTTACATTTTTCTAATCTGTCTGGGGTGGAAAGGTAAATCTAACTTTTGAAAGTACAATGCTCAGACTCCTAATGACGTCTCAGATGTAATTATTTGCAAACAGGGACAGTTTTGTTGCAAACAAGACACACTGTTTTGGCATTGGAGAAATATGATAAGGTGAACACATAGGCCTATATCTCTGTCCATTCTTAACCTGTAATTTTGGTAATTTGTGTAGTGTTCTGAGTTGAAAATTCTGCTAATATGTAAAATGACAGAATTGCATGAAATATTTCTAAAAGGCAATTTTTTCTCTGAACTGCAAATACAATGATATATTAAATCAAATCAAATTGTATTTGTCACATGCACCGAATACAACAGGTGTAGTAGACCTTACCGTGAAATGCTTACTTACAAAACCCTTAACCTACAATGCAGTTCAAGAAATTGAGTTAAGAAAATATTTACTAAATAAACTAAAACTACTAAAAATCAAATATATAAAGAAATTACATAACAATAACGAGGCAATATACAGGAGGTACCTGTACCCAGTCAATGTGTAGGGGTACAGATTATTCAAGGTCATTTGTAAAGTGACTATGCATAGATAATAATCAGCGAGTAGCAGCAGTGTAAAAACAAGGGGGGGATCAATGTAAAGAGTCCATGTGACCATTTGATTAGTTGTTCAGCAGTCTTATGGCTTGGGGGGAGAAGCTAGGAGCCATTTTGTCCTAGACTTGGCACTCCAGAACCTCTTGCCGTAGAGCATGATCACACAGTCATCTGGAAAAGCTGGTGTTCTCATGCATTCTTCAGTGCTGCTTGCCTTGAAGCAAGCTTTAAAGGCTAGTAAGCTCGTGTCACTGGGCAGCTCGTGGCTGGGTTTCCCTTTGTAGTCTGTAATATTTTTCAAACCCTGCCACATCCAACGAGTGTCAGAGCCAGTGTGTAGGATTCAATCTTAGTCCTGTATTGATGCTTTGCCTGTTAGATGGTTTGTCTGAGGGCATAGCGGGATATCTTATAAGCATCCGGATTAGTGTCCCGCTCCTTGAAAGCTGCAGCTTTCGCCTTTAGCTCGGTGAGGATGTTGCCTGTAATCCATTGCTTCTATTTGGGAAATATAATCCATGTAATCCATGGATTCTGGTTGGGAAATTATAGTAAAATGGAATGCTTTTACAATAAAGGAGATCTTTCCACCCCAACTCTTGTCCACAGTGATCGGGCCCAGGTGTGTCCCATTTCGCTGACGACCCTCCCGGCTCCGCCCACCGACATCCTAATAAGGAAAACAAGAGCAAAGAGAAATAATACGGCAGTAGAGTGGGAGGGTCGTCACATTTAGGGCCTACATAAACATGTCCCAACAGCACAGCTTTCTTTTCAGCACAATGGAGTGAATCCTTAACAGTGCTACAGTACACCTGGCTATCAGCGGAGCCTTGTCTGGCAGCAAAACAGTTAATTCAGCCTTTTTTTAACATAGCTGATATGGCTGACTTGTTTAAACAAATATGGTTTCTACTGACAATTGAGATGTACAAACTATGGCATAAAGGAATGATGTGCAGATAAGAGGCAATCCATAACTTTGATTAAGACAGTAATGAGCGAGCTTAGACGGACATAGTCAATATAACTATTTGTTTAGCACTTTTGAAATGTACAGCGACAGAATTCAGAACATGGGCCATTTTACAGTATTCTCACTGTACACCAATCCATAACTGTAGGATAAATAAAGGGGGCATATAAGCACACAATGAAAGCTCTTACAATATTCCATGATGACATTTCCTAAAACAGGCTATAGGCTACATGTGCACCACCAAGTCAGAACAGTAGACTAAGTTATGAGGGGGAACGGGACCAAATTATTAGGGTGAGGCACATGGGCTACTAACAGCTTACTACACAACATACACATAGTATTACTTTCTTAGCTACAGTATACATATCTCGCTGGCATATTACATCATTTATACAGCAGCATACAAGACATTTTTGGACACACTGTTGTGCTGTGCTCACTTGAACAGGAAGGTGGTGTGGTGGTCCTTCTTGTGGGCAACTTTTGTCATCAAACTTTGTCATCAAAGACTGGCATTCTCTGGATATATGCTGCTTTCAAGACAACTGGGAGCTCTGAAAAAAACAAGGTTGAATCATGATGTCAGTGATCTTCAGATTGGAGCTCTAGAAAGAGGCCTGAGTTCCCGTCTTGGAATTTCGAGTTGGATGACTGTTCAAAACGTTTTTGTTTTTTAGCTAAACAGGTGGGGCTCTGCCTTCCCTGAATGACGGTTTGCCACTGCCAAGAAGTGAGGGTATAAGTAGACATGTTCTCTGCTATCCACTTTAATTATTATTATGGGTTTAGGGGTTTCCATATGTTTCATTCCGTTGCAGTCATTCCATTGCACCCATTACAATGAGCCCGCCCTACTATAGCTCCTCCCACCATCCTTCACTGACAAACACATTTACACGGGGGGGAGGGCTCATTGTAATGAAAGTGGGATCACATCACACATCACATATCTCTGGATGTCCTGTGGGTAGTGGACCATTATTGATACACATGGGGAACTGCTGAGCGTGAAAAACCCAGCAGTTCTTGACCCAAACTGGTGTACCTGGCACATACTACCATACCATGTTCAAAGGCACTTCAATGTTTTGTCTTGCATGTGTCCATTGTCTTAAAATCCTTCTTTCACCTGTCTCCTCCCCTTCATCTACACTGATTTGAAGTGACATCAATAAGGGATCATAGCTTTCATCTGAATTCTCTTGGTCAGGCTATGTCATGGAATGAGCAGGTGTTCCTAATGTTTTGTTTACTCAGAACACTGTACATACACAATAGGCCAACTGCCAAACTAGGCCCGATACTTCAAATATAATCTAAAATACTGCCAGGGCATCGTGACTATTAACGAGGATTGCTGAAAGACACATTTGAAAGATGCAAAAACACACATTTAGCAGACACTCTTATCCAGAGCGATTTACAGGACCAATTAGGGTTGTGCCTTGCTCAAGGGCACGTCGAAAGATTTGTTCACCTAGTTGGCTCAGGGATTTGAACCAGTGACTTTTTGGTTACTGGCCCAACGCTCTTAACCTACCTGCTGCCACACGCACACAAGCACACACGTGCGTACACACAAATGTGTAAATACCCACACGTGCATACACACACACACACACACATGTTATGTTCTTCATTCCTCGTGGGGACCTAAAATGTATTTCCATTCAAAATCCTAACTCCTAAACCTAACCACTAAACCCTTACCCTAACCCTAATTCTACCCCTAACCCTAATTGTAACTCTTACCCAAAACCTAATACCTAAGTTTAAAATAGCCTTTGTCCTCATGGGGATGTGGTAAATGTCCCCACGAGGGAGATTGTTCCTTGTTTTACTATCCTTGTGGGGACTTTTGGGGATTTCAGGTCCCCACAATAATAGAAGAACCAACACACACACACACACACACACACACACACACACACACACACACACACACACACACACACACACACACACACACACACACACACACACACACACACACACACACACACACAGTCTTACAGAGTCTAGGACACAGAGCTGCAGTGGCATTTAGGCAGTGACATTTGCAGGTGACATTTCGTCTCTCTCCACAGTCACAGAGTGTGAACCCAATCTCAATCTCCTTTCTGCCATCCCGGCTCAACACACTAGCTCTAATACTGACGGAGAGGAAGAAAGGAACGTTCTGAATCTTAGGATGACCTGTTCAGGCTGAATAGCTACCATCGCTGTTCTTATATCCTCACATTCTACTGTCTTATAAAAGATTGTCTGGGTATGACGTTGTCTAGATAAAAGGCTGCGTGGTCTGTTGGAGTGTGGTGCTTATACTTTGTGTTTAATGTACAGTATGTTATGTCAGGGTCACATAGGAGTGCATTGGGAAGTTGCTAATATAGAGTCCGGTTCCTCTAAAAGTTTCTGAACTTTGTCTTTGTTGTCTTGGCTTGTTGTTCGGGAGTGTAGGTAAGGTTTTAGCTTGCTTGCTGTTACTTTTGTGACAAATGTATTTGTGGAGGGTGACGCCATATCAAACTCACAGTTGAGTAATGTGATATTACATTGTCTACTTAACCACGTTGGGAAAACCCTTCAGTTATCGCTAGTGAGGAACTATAAAATACACTTTTCTTGAGTTTGTTTTTTCAGCTCTGTAATGATAGAGGGTTAACTTTTTCTCTCTTTGTTGAAAACGAGACAGCATGGAGACCTGCTGTTGTTTCTCTGGTTCCCCTGGCTATAGAGAGAAAAGTGTGTGTGTGTGCATGCATGTGCGTGTGTTGTTAGGTCCCCTGGCGAGTTAGAGAGGAGTTTATGTTTGTCTAGCATTGTTTGTTTATGAAAGGGCTCTTAAATTGGCTACTAAACAGAGCATAGCGAGACAGGCAGGGAGGGAGGCAGGGAGGGAGGGAGGGAGGGAGGGAGGGAGGGAGAGGGGAGAGAGAGAGAGAGAGGGGCAAAGAAGGCTTAGGGAACAGGGTGTCAAATGTCTAGGGGATGCAGGTAAGGCGGAGTCAGGCGCAGGACACAGAGATGAGTAATAACCGTTACTTTACTCAAAAACAATATTCCATAAAGGAGACTAAATAATCCAGGTCACAAAATGAGACAACTTGACAATAACAAACACGCACAAAACCAAGAGGGAAACCAGAGGGTTAAATAGGGAACTATGATTATGGAATGGTACCAGGTGTGTATAACAAAGACAAAACAAATCGAAAATGAAACATGGATCGCTGGTGACTAGAAAACCGGTGACATCAACCGCTGAACGCCGCCCAAACAAGGAGAGGGACCAACTTCGGCGGAAGTAGTGACACAGGGCCTTCCCTTACTATGATCCTAATTAAACTATTCATCACATAAAAATGATAATGCACTCTACTGTTATATTTCAGTATCCACACAAAACACACCACACACTCAACCAATACTATCAACAGCTCTGTTATGTCTAACTCTGTATGTCTACCAGTGTTGTGTTTGAGACCACCTAAAGCGAGACCAACTCGAGACCTAGACCGGGAGGGGGACAAGGGGTCCGAGACTGAGTCAAGACCGAGACCAGAAAAATGCGAGTCCAATTCAAGGCTATAATTGTCATTTTGTCAAATCACCATCATAATAAGAGTTCAAAATGTCCAGTATTTCTGTGTTCATATTTCAGAACAACATATGGATTCTTTAGTAATTCACAATTGTGAAAAAATGTATGCTGAGGGAAAATAGAGCCACTACAAATGATTACTAAAACAAACACAGTGTGGAACACATCCTATAAAATAATGACAAATAATAATGGTCATGATATTATTATTTTCAATGACATTCTCATCTAATCTCTTCAGTTTTAGTTGGAAAGGAAAGGGTTAAAACTGAAGAGAAAAAGATCCAATCAGGATTGTTATTTGCTTGTCTCTGGGGAGATACATCTAGCTAGCTAAATCAGCCATTGGCTAGACCATCAGAAGTTAGATTCAGGCATCTGCTACTCAAATGTTTGAGGGCAAAATTTTGGAGTGACAGTGGAATCAACCAATCAAATTCTGACTTAATGAGTGGGACCATTTTTATAAAAATGTATGGAAACTTCTAAATAAATCCCTGACAGTGTCACCAGCAAAGCACCCCCACACCATAACACCTCCTCCTCTATGCTTTGTGGGGGGAAATACACATGCGGAGAATATCCATTCACCCACACCGCCTCACAAAAGAATGCAGGTTGGAACCAAAAATCTCCAATTTGGACGCCAGACCAAAGGATACATTTCCATCGGTCTAATGTCCATTGCTCGTGTTTCATGGCCCAAGCAAGTCTCTTCTTCTTATTGGTGTTTAGTAGTGGCCTCTTTGCAGCAATTTGACCATGAAGGCCTAATTCACACTGAACAGTTGATGTTGAGATGTGTCTGTTACTTGAACTCCGTGAAGGATTTATTTGGGCTGCAATTTCTGAGGCTGGTAACTCTAATGAACTTATCCTCTGCTGCAGACGTAACTCTGGGTCTTCCTTTTGGCGGTCGTCATGAGAACCAGTTTCATGAAAGTGCTTGATGGATTTTGCGACTGTACTTGAAGAAACCTTGAAATTCTTGAAATGTTCCGCATTGACTGACCTTCATGTCTTAAAGTAATGATTGACTGTCGTTTCTCTGTAATGATTCTCCTCTTCGTCTGAGGAAGAGTAGTCAAGATCGGACCAACACGCAGCGTTAGAAGTGTCCATGTTAATATTTTAATATATCAGAACACGAAACAAAATAACAACGAGAATGTAAGAAACGAAACAGTCCTGTCAGGTGAAACAACACAAAACAGAAAACAACTACCCACAAACACAGGTGGGAACAGGCTACCTAAGTATGGTTCTCAATCAGAGACAACGATTGACAGCTGCCTCTGATTGGGAACCATACCAGGCCAAACACATAGAAGTACAAAACCTAGAACAAAACATAGAATGCCCACCCCAACTCACGCCCTGACCAAATAAAATAGAGACATAAAAAAGGAACTTAGGTCAGGACGTGACATTCTCCTTGCTTATTTGAGCTGTTCTTGCAATAATATGGTATTTTGCCAAATAGGCTATCTTCTGTATACCACCCCTGCCTTGTCACAACACAACTGATTGGCTCAAACGCAATAAGAAGGAAAGAAATTCCACAAATTAACTTTTAACAAGGCATTCATTGAAATGCATTCCAGATTACTACCACATGAAGCTGGTTGAGAGAATGCCAAGAGAGTGCAAAGCTGTCATCAAGGCAAAGGGTGGGTATTTGAAGAATCTCAAATATAAAAAATATTTTAATTTGTTTAACACTTCTTGGTTACTACATGATTCCATATGTGTTATTTCATAGTTTTGATGTCTTCGCTATTAGTACAAATAAATAGTAGTACAATAGTACAAATAAAAGAAAACCCTTGAATGAGTAGGTGTGTCAAAACCTTTGACCCGTAGTGTATACTAAGGCATATGTGAAAATTCTATAGGAATGTAGAGTGGGAAAGCAGCCGTGTGTTTGGACAATTAATTGTCCATTGTTACCGATATGGTCATTTTCATAGTTTATTAGAATGTTTTGGAATGACGTAGAGTAAGGCATTTGTGAAAATTCTACAGCAATATAGAGTGGGAAGCGGCCGTGCATTTGGACAATAAATAGACACTGCAGTAAATAAAACCTAATAAAAACATCTGTCTTGTCCAGGACCGGAGTCTACACAGACCGGTGCGCTGTAGCCAATCAGAACTACAGTAGACATTTATACAAATAAGCCATTTGCCACACAGGCCCACCATCATTCACTTTGAACTGGACTGTGTGTTTACAGTTGGTTACAACAGTGCGACTTTAGATCATTAGAAAGCATTGGTCAAAAGCCGCAAAATACACCTGAATGGATTTCTGCAAATATGTTACTTTACATTTGGGAACTTTACAGTACTATTGATTAAACAACCTTGAAAAGGTGTGCTCTCTCTCCCTCAGTTATGCACATCAACGACAACAAGATCAACAACTAGTGCTAGCCAGAGCAAGATGAGCTAATATCTAATGAAGGACCATTAGATAAACCCTCTGAAACTTTTTCAGCTAGTTGGCTGTCAAAATTGCACTGATAAAAGATGAGGAATTGTAGCCTCCTTGTCCTTCTGCAGCTTGCCTGCCAATGCATGCTTGTCCCAGCCAAGCACAAAAACTAACTGGCTAAAGATGGCTTGCTTGCTAGCTAGCTACTTCCAGACACAAATGAGAGGACACCTCACTCTGACCATTTTACTCGCTGTAGCAGAGCTGGTTTGACTATTTACATGTTATCTCGAGCATTCTTGACAAACTATGATTTTTTTTGCCTGTTTACTGACACAGGACAAAGTCAGGAGGTGTTGCACGTTCATACATTCATCAGTTGTTCTGGGCTCAGGCACACTCAGACGAGGGTGCTCTGAATTAGGAGTAGATAGTCAGAGTGAATTTGCGAACCCAAGAGATATGGTAACTGTTTAACAGTTGTTCAAGTTCTTGCTATGACTGACTTGTGATCATTGCCCTTGCCAGCTGTGATTTACAACCTGATACCAAGAAATGTATTGGTGAATTATATGAATCATGCATTGAACTGCATCCATCTATTCTGCCAACAACATTTACATTTACATTTAAGTCATTTAGCAGACGCTCTTATCCAGAGCGACTTACAAATTGGTGCATACACCTTATGACAACCAGTGGAACAGCCACTTGCATCTAAATCTTGTTGGGGGAGAAGGATTACCTACCCTTACTTACCCTATCCTAGGTATTCCTTGAAGAGGTGGGGTTTCAGGTGTCTCCGGAAGGTGGTGATTGACTCCGCTGTCCTGGCGTCGTGAGGGAGTTTGTTCCACCATTGGGGGGCCAGAGCAGCGAACAGTTTTGACTGGGCTGAGCGGGAACTGTACTTCCTCAGTGGTAGGGAGGCGAGCAGGCCAGAGGTGGATGAACGCAGTGCCCTTGTTTGGGTGTAGGGCCTGATCAGAGCCTGGAGGTACTGAGGTGCCGTTCCCCTCACAGCTCCGTAGGCGAGCACCATGGTCTTGTAGCGGATGCGAGCTTCAACTGGAAGCCAGTGGAGAGAGCGGAGGAGCGGGGTGACGTGAGAGAACTTGGGAAGGTTGAACACCAGACGGGCGTTCTGGATGAGTTGTAGGGGTTTAATGGCACAGGCAGGGAGCCCAGCCAACAGCGAGTTGCAGTAATCAAGACGGGAGATGACAAGTGCCTGGATTAGGACCTGCGCCGCTTCCTGTGTGAGGCAGGGTCGTACTCTGCGGATGTTGTAGAGCATGAACCTACAGGAACGGGACACCGCCTTGATGTTAGTTGAGAACGTCAGGGTGTTGTCCAGGATCACGCCAAGGTTCTTAGCGCTCTGGGAGGAGGACACAATGGAGTTGTCAACCGTGATGGCGAGATCATGGAACGGGCAGTCCTTCCCCGGGAGGAAGAGGAGCTCCGTCTTGCTGAGGTTCAGCTTGAGGTGGTGATCCGTCATCCACACTGATATGTCTGCCAGACATGCAGAGATGCGATTCGCCACCTGGTCATCAGAAGGGGGAAAGGAGAAGATTAATTGTGTGTCGTCTGCATAGCAATGATAGGAGAGACCATGTGAGGTTATGACAGAGCCAAGTGACTTGGTGTATAGCGAGAATAAGAGAGGGCCTAGAACAGAGCCCTGGGGGACACCAGTGGTGAGAGCCACCTGGTAGGAGCGACCTGTCAGGTAGGACGCAATCCAAGCGTGGGCCGCGCCGGAGATGCCCAACTCGGAGAGGGTGGAGAGGAGGATCTGATGGTTCACAGTATCGAAGGCAGCCGATAGGTCTAGAAGGATGAGAGCAGAGGAGAGAGAGTTAGCTTTAGCAGTGCGGAGCGCCTCCGTGATACAGAGAAGAGCAGTCTCAGTTGAATGACTAGTCTTGAAACCTGACTGATTTGGATCAAGAAGGTCATTCTGAGAGAGATAGCGGTAGAGCTGGCCAAGGACGGCACGCTCAAGAGTTTTGGAGAGAAAAGAGAGAAGGGATACTGGTCTGTAGTTGTTGACATCGGAGGGATCGAGTGTAGGTTTTTTCAGAAGGGGTGCAACTCTCGCTCTCTTGAAGACGGGAGGGACGTAGCCAGCGGTCAGGGATGAGTTGATGAGCGAGGTGAGGTAAGGGAGAAGGTCTCCGGAAATGGTCTGGAGAAGAGAGGAGGGGATAGGGTCAAGCGGGCAGGTTGTTGGGCGGCCGGCCGTCACAAGACGCGAGATTTCATCTGGAGAGAGAGGGGAGAAAGAGGTCAGAGCATAGGGTAGGGCAGTGTGAGCAGAACCAGCGGTGTCGTTTGACTTAGCAAACGAGGATCGGATGTCATCGACCTTCTTTTCAAAATGGTTGACGAAGTCATCTGCAGAGAGGGAGGAGGGAGGGGGAGGATTCAGGAGGGAGGAGAAGGTGGCAAAGAGCTTCCTAGGGTTAGAGGCAGATGCTTGGAACTTAGAATGGTAGAAAGTGGCTTGAGCAGCAGAGACAGAGGAGGAAAATGTAGAGAGGAGGGAGTGAAAGGATGCCAGGTCCGCAGGGAGGCGAGTTTTCCTCCATTTCCGCTCGGCTGCCCGGAGCCCTGTTCTGTGAGCTCGCAATGAGTCGTCGAGCCACGGAGCGGGAGGGGAGGACCGAGCCGGCCTGGAGGATAGGGGACATAGGGAGTCAAAGGATGCAGTAAGGGAGGAGAGGAGGGTTGAGGAGGCAGAATCAGGAGATAGGTTGGAGAAAGTTTGAGCAGAGGGAAGAGAAGATAGGATGGAAGAGGAGAGAGTAGCGGGGGAGAGAGAGCGAAGGTTGGGACGGCGCGATACCATCCGAGTAGGGGCAGTGTGGGAAGTGTTGGATGAGAGCGAGAGGGAAAAGGATACAAGGTAGTGGTCGGAGACTTGGAGGGGAGTTGCAATGAGGTTAGTGGAAGAACAGCATCTAGTAAAGATGAGGTCAAGCGTATTGCCTGCCTTGTGAGTAGGGGGAAGGTGAGAGGGTGAGGTCAAAAGAGGAGAGGAGTGGAAAGAAGGAGGCAGAGAGGAATGAGTCAAAGGTAGACGTGGGGAGGTTAAAGTCGCCCAGAACTGTGAGAGGTGAGCCGTCCTCAGGAAAGGAGCTTATCAAGGCATCAAGCTCATTGATGAACTCTCCGAGGGAACCTGGAGGGCGATAAATGATAAGGATGTTAAGCTTGAAAGGGCTGGTAACTGTGACAGCATGGAATTCAAAGGAGGCAATAGACAGATGGGTAAGGGGAGAAAGAGAGAAAGACCACTTGGGAGAGATGAGGATCCCGGTGCCACCACCCCGCTGACCAGAAGCTCTCGGGTGTGCGAGAACACGTGGGCGGACGAGGAGAGAGCAGTAGGAGTAGCAGTGTTATCTGTGGTGATCCATGTTTCCGTCAGTGCCAAGAAGTCAAGGGACTGGAGGGAGGCATAGGCTGAGATGAACTCTGCCTTGTTGGCCGCAGATCGGCAGTTCCAGAGGCTACCGGAGACCTGGAACTCCACGTGGGTCGTACGCGCTGGGACCACCAGGTTAGGGTGGTCGCGGCCACGCGGTGTGGAGCGTTTGTATGGTCTGTGCAGAGAGGAGAGAACAGGGATAGACAGACACATAGTTGACAGGCTACAGAAAAGGCTACGCTAATGCAAGGAAATTGAATGACAAGCGGACTACACGTCTCGAATGTTCAGAAAGTTAGGCTTACGTAGCAAGAATCTTATTGACTAAAATGATTAAAATGATACAGTACTGCTAAAGTAGGCTAGCTGGCAGTAGCTGCGTTGTTGACACTACACTAATCAAGTCGTTCCGTTGAGTGTAATAATTTCTACAGTGCTGCTATTCGGGGCCAGCTGGCTAGCTAGCAGTGTTGTTTACGTTACGTTGAGTTAAAAGAACGACAATAGCTGGCTAGCTAACCTAGGAAATCGCTCTAGACTACACAATTATCTTTGAAACAAAGACGGCTATGTAGCTAGCTATGTAACTAGCTACGATCAAACAAATCAAACCGTTGTACTGTAATGAAATGAAAATGTGATACTACCTGTGAATGCGACCGGTTGAGTTCTATTCAGTAGACGTTGGCTAGCTAGCAGAGTCTCCTACGTTAAGGACGACAAATAGCTGGCTAGCGAACCTCAGTGAATTAAGATAATCACTCCAAGGCTACACACACTAAACTACACAATTATCTTGGAAACAAAGACAGCTATGTAGCTAGCTAACACTGAACTAATCAAGTCGTACAGTTGAGTGAATAGCACTACAGTGATGCTAATCTGTGTGCGTTAGCTAGCGTTGCTAGCTCCTGGGCGAATAGCAGTGAAGGCTACGTTAGGGCGACGAAATACGAAATACGATAATTATGCAATTATCTCTGATACAAGGACGGCTATGTAGCTAGCTAAGAAGAATGGCTAAGATTATGTAGCTAGCTAACAGTAAACTAATCAAGTCGTACAGTTGAGTGAATAGCACTACAGTGATGCTAATCTGTGTGCGTTAGCTAGCGTTAGCTAGCTCCTGGGCGAATAGCAGTGAAGGCTACGTTAGGGCGACGAAATACGATAATTATGCAATTATCTCTGATACAAGGACGGCTATGTAGCTAGCTAAGAAGAATTGCTAAGATTAGACAAATCAACCGTTGTACTATAATGAAATGTAATGAAAAAGTTATACAACCTGCAGAGCGAAGTGCGAATGCGACCGCTCGCTCCAACCGGAACACACATGTTCCGGTTGGAGCCTTAGTGTACACATGTTCCGTGCCTTAGTGTACGGCACGGAACATTGAGTCAAATATAATGCAACTTTAAAACCCCTTATGAAGTTGGTTTTGTAGCATAAACTGGGAATTTGATATTTTTGACTGATATTATGATTGTCTTTTTGTTTCATATATGCAAAGTAGTTAAAACGCTGTCATTTTCACTCTCAAAATCACACTTTTTAAAAATAAAATTTTAAAAAGTCCACAACAACAATTAACCATATCAATCTGATTGGGTGGGCCTGTCAGGGCCTGGCTCCCCAGTTGGTGGGCCTCTTCATTCAGGCCCATCCATGTCTACGCCCCTGATGCAAACAGGCATGATGACAATTGCGCGTCACAAATAGCCTACTAACCAACACTTAGGACTTACCTTTTTCAATACCTAGTTGACTTAGTTAGCATTTACTGGTAGATATCATACGTCGAAACGTCTTTCCTACCCACCGGGCTACCGATGTCGTTCTTCTGTGAGCTGCTCCATGCCAAAACCAGTGGAGAGCTGCTCACTCTTGCTGTCTGCAGATGATATTCCGCTGTAACTAGGCTATGTGTTCAGCGCACATGCATGTGAATATATTTCACGGGCTTTGCGATTGTGTTGGCTACTTTGTGCATGATTTCTCTATTGTAGTACGTAATTGATAAGTCATATACCTCCACTACACTCATTTTGATACGCAACAGTAGGGATTAAGAAGTGAGTATAAGCAATGCCCACTGAAAAAAAATGGTATAGGGTTTATACCTGCGTATAGCTTCCACTTGTGTTTTACATAAAGTGACCTCTCCTACATGAGTGAGCTGGTATTACAGTTGCTGTCCTTTCAGGATCACCAACCTATCACACACTGAAGGTCTCTAGGTTCACCACTGCGCAAGCATATCTATAAAGGCTGTTAAGATACTAATGTTTCAAGAAAGGAGTGTATATATTTGGCCAAGCGAAGCGGTTTTCTGCGCTGACTGAAAGGAAGCTGATAATGATGTTTTTTACTCTGCTGGTCTCCGGAAGAAATTACATGTCCTCACTGTCCAAGACCGAGTCAAGAGGGAGTACAACTGTATCCTACACAGAAACAAGGCCGACACTCAATATGTGGTCTCAGGTATTACACAGCATTGATGCCTACAGTACCAGTCCCCTCGCTCCCACACTCCATCCCTCTTTACCTCTATCCCTCCATCCTTCCGTCCCTCCTTCCCTACCTCACTATCTCTCACTGTCTGTGTATTCCCTCTCTCCACCTCTTCCTCCTTCCTCTGTTCTCTCTAGTTGTTAGGAAACATAGCAGACCACACTTTTAGAAAAAAGGTTTCCAAAGGGTTATTTGGCTGTCCTCATAGGAGAACCCTTTTTGATTCCAGGTGGAACCCTTTTTGGTTCCAGGTAGAACTGTTTTGGGTTCCATGTAGAACCCCTGTGGAAAGGGTTCTACATGGAACACAATAGGGTTCTACCTGGAACCAAAAGGGTTCTACTTGAAACTGAAAATGGCTCTTCAAAGGGTTCTCTTTTAGATTCTAGATATCACCTTTATTTTCGAAGAGGGCAGAGATATTCGATTGAGCTTCTCATCATTTTAGGAGAGCAGAGAGAGAGTTATGACAGACACAGAGAGAGAGCGAGAGAGACAGAGAGAGCGAGAGAGTGTGAGTAGGAGAGGAGTGAGGAGTTCCTCTGTACAGTTTAACACGCTGAGACAGGCAGTGTGTCTGTCTGTATGTCTGTCTGACATCTCTTACTGAATGTTTGTGCTTCTGGTCTAATAGAACACAGCCTCAGGCCCTTATCAACAATCCTTCTCTCTCTTTTCTCTTTATCTATCTCTCTCTCTCTCTCGCTCTCTCTCTCTCTCTCCCTGTCTCTTCCTCTATTTCCCAGGTGCTTGTAATGATTTAACCTGTAATTTATAAAGACCAAATACTTCAAAGTGTTGCTGTGTTTGGGTGTTGAATATTTTAAACAAGTTTTTTTGCCAGCTGGTTGCAGTCAGAAGTCTTAGTTGTTATAATATCTGTCGACAGTTTTTGTTTTGTGTGTGTGTGTGTGTCACATCTTCTCCCGCTCCTCCCCTCGTAGCCTACGACATCGCCGGAATACTAACCACCTGTCCTGGGATTCTTCGTTACGCACACCTCACACTCATCATTACGCACACCTGTTAATCATTATGATTCACACCTGGACTTCATTACCTTCATCATTTCCTCCCCTTTATACGTCACGCTCTTATGTTCACTCACCAGTTGGTATTATTCTTGTGTACCGGCGTGTCGCCTCATAGAATTGTGTCGTTCTTGGTTTTGTTGTTTTATTGAAGGTTTCACTTGCACCTGCTTCCCGACTCACAGTGCCATTATTACAGTGTGTGTGTGTTCCAACTCATAACAACCTACCCTTAAAACGTAGACCTTTTCTATGAGTTGGTCAGTACAGCAGAGACCACTAGATACACAACTAACAGTGTCAAATGAAATACACTCTCCCCACAGCCCTAGCCTACTGACTGTCTCACTGTCCTGCATGGCAGAGGATATGTATGTATTGAACAAAGAAATGTTAACTGAATCCTGCAGTCAGGAGAGAACAATAACACAGGTGTGTGTAGGTGCTCCGCATCGATACAGGTGTGTGTAGGTGCTCCGCATCGATACAGGTGTGTGTAGGTGCTCCGCATCGATACAGGTGTGTGTAGGTGCTCCGCATCGATACAGGTGTGTGTAGGTGCTCCGCATCGATACAGGTGTGTGTAGGTGCTCCAGGTGTGTGTAGGTGCATCGATACAGGTGTGTGTAGGTACAGGTGTGTGTAGGTGCTCCGCATCGATACAGGTGTGTGTAGGTGCTCCGCATCGATACAGGTGTGTGTAGGTGCTCCGCATCGATACAGGTGTGTGTAGGTGCTCCGCATCGATACAGGTGTGTGTAGGTGCTCCGCATCGATACAGGTGTGTGTAGGTGCTCCGCATCGATACAGGTGTGTGTAGGTGCTCCGCATCGATACAGGTGTGTGTAGGTGCTCCGCATCGATACAGGTGCACTGTGTGTTTGTTTCAGTTGGAGACCAAACCCTCTTAGGTGAGGCAACAGCAGATGGGCCATGAGACAAACCTGCAGGATCAAAACACTTATACGAGAGAGAGAGACCTGTCTCCTTGTCCTACAGGCCCCAGGGCTGGTAACAGTACAAAACCTCAAAGTGTCTACAGATAGTGGTTTTCAAACCTTCTCCTCGGGGACACCAGAAATTTTACAACTCTGAGCTAGCCCTGAACTAGCTCACCTGATTTTATTCCTTTATTTAACTAGGTATGTCAGTTAAGAACACGTTCTTATTTTCAATGATGGCCTAGGAACAGTGGGTTAACTGCCTGTTCAGGGGCAGAACGACAGATTTGTACCTTGTCAGCTCGGGGATTCGAACTTGCTTTCCATTACTAGTCCAATGCTCTAACCACTAGGCTACCCTGCCGCAGTTCACAGAGGACTATTCTAAACTCATGCCTATAGTGCGTGTGCTGATAAGTGGTCAAGGGCTTGAAACCTATATAATTACACACAAGAAGATAGTGGAGGGAGCAGAGGAAGAGTGGAGAGGAAAAAGAGGAAATGATTTCATTGACTGTGTTTTTTATGCATGAGAGCAAGTCCCCTTTCATTCCCTCTCTCTCTCTCTTCTGCTTTAAAGCAGAAGGTCACTTATCATTTTAATGTCCACACTCTCTCTCTGTCTCAAAACCGTCTGCTATTAGCTGCAGATTGACCACTTTACTCTGATGGCCTAACACCAGGGGGACTCTGTCCTGAATGGGAAATAGGACTAATTAAAGGACTCTATTACCACGCACAGGGACACCAGATTTAGGTTTGTAAACAGAAACATTGACAATTTAATCTTAATCTCAAACACATTTAACTGTAATTTCACCCCAAATGCACTTACCATTTCCAAACACTTCTCTGCTCCTTTTGCTGTGAAAAAAGCGGTGAACTTGTATGTGTGTGTGTGTCTGTTTGGTGCATCCATGCACGTACGTCCGCATGTGAGCGTGTGTGTGTGTTGGAGGAGTCACTGGGCTGATGAGCGAAGTTAGAGGGGTTTCTGGGGGATTCTAATGATGCTATAGTGACCTTTGTGAGTAGTTGTTCTGCTGTTCTATTCAGGTCTGGTAGGCACACACCTTTACGTTACTCACACAATTCAAACCTGTTCTCTTTCGTATGCACACACACACACATACAAACTCACACACAGACGTGACGGCAGGGTCACACAGTTCACAGAGGACTATTCTAAACTCATGCCTATGGTGCATGTGCTGATAAATCTAGGCTAAGGATGTTGTTTGGGCCTGAGATTTGAGGGATTTTTTTGTGGGGGGGGGGGATCAAGTGCTTTTAGTTTGACACTTTTCCTGACTGATGTTCATCTTAGTTGGTAGAAGAGTTAAGATTTGGAATAATCGTTTATTTCTGGTCTGTTTGCATTTTGAGCTTTGTTTTTGCTTCTAGTTTGAGCTTTCTCTCTGTCTCTGTCTCGATTAAAGGAAAGGAGAAAGGTGAGGAACAGAGGAGAGTAGAGGGGAGGTGAGGAATGGTGGAAAGACGGGCAAGAATAGAGTGATGAGAGAGCAGAGCTGTAGAGTGGAAAGCAGAGGAGAGTTGGTGAAAGGACTGGGGAGAGGAGATGAGGGGTAGTGGAGGATAGGGATTTGAGCTGGGGGTGTACTGGGCTGATGTGTTGGGGTCGGTAGGAAGAGAACGGATTTTGGGTGGGGATCAACTCATTCACCCGCCCAAATGGCTTTCAAAAATCTATTTCACACATACACACATACGCACAAACCCTTTCACAGGCGTAGAGATCAGTGTACTATCGATCCGCTTCTGGCCGTGATTAAACCAGATACACACACACACACAGGTCGGTCTCCTCTGTGAGCCTCATATCTGTTTTTTGCATGGGCTGTGTCTCAATCCACCGCATCTGCTTATGTCGGCCGTCTGCATCTGCGGTGAAAAGTGACAGAGTTACAGCGCTGTTTGTCAGACCAGGAGAAATCACAAAAATGGGTCTTCTCACAGAAACGTTTGTAGTGTCCGAACTGTTTGGCTACTAACTAATATGACCACTCTATGGAAAGATGAGACACTTATGAACCTGATGGTATTCTCTGTTTTGCTCCACGACCTCCAAAAGCCCCACGGGACTCGTCTGAAATTGGTACCGCCGACGTGCCAACTTCTGTCTGTAGCGTCCAAACGGTTTGGGCTACAAATAAATATGACCCCACTATGGAAAGGGGAGACTCCCACAAACACGATGGTGTCCTATGGTGTGCTCTTAGATGTGCTCTATGACCTAAAGGTAGCCCATACAAATGAATGTAAGTATGGAGGTTTTTTGTGCCAACAAAAAATGGGGTTAAAAATGTGTCCAAAAAACATCAATATTTCCTGAGTTTTCTTTTATCTCCTAGATATAGAAAAGACACTTCAAAACCTTAAATATTTTTTTTTACTGTATTTTTCTGGCCATTTATGAATGTGTTATTCATTGCGTTTCTATGGGCTAGAATTGTAAAGGCCAAATGTAACATTTGATCAATTAATTTGAATTCGTTTTTTTATACATACAGGGGTCCTAAAATTCGAAATGAAACAGCTAAATGATCCATGGTATGACCATAAAACAATTACATATGTTAGCTTAGTAGAACCCCCTACCCCCCACAAAAAAAAGGTTTTAGAGGTTTTCATGTGTGTGTATCTCTCCCTGTTTCTCTCCCCTGTAGGAGCTGCAGTTTGAGAGACTGACCCGTGAGCTGGAGGCAGAAAGACAGATTGTAGCCACCCAGTTGGAGAGATGCAAGCTGGGCTCTGAGACTGGTGGAAGTATGAGCAGCATCAGGTAACACACCTGTCTGTGTGTGTGTGTAGAATGGCCAGCGAGCTCCCAGGGTGGAACTCTCTTTATAAGTATTCTCTCAGGGGGACACATTAATCTGTGACACCCTCTGACTCTTTGACACCTTAAAATGAGCTGAGAGGATCATTCGTTTTTCGTGTGTGTGTGCGTGCGTGGGTGTTTGTGTGTGTGTGTTGGGGAGGGGGGTTGTGTGTGTAGAATGGCCAGCTAGCTCAGGGTGGAACTCTCTTTATAAGTATTCTCTCAGGGGGACACATTAATCTGTGATACCCTCTGACTCTTTGACACCTTAAAATGAGCTGAGAGGATAATTAGTTTGTCCTGTGTGTGTGTTTATGCATGTGTGTATGTGTGTATGTGTGTGTGCATGTGTGTATGTGTGTATGTGTGTGTGCATGCGTGCCCACACTAACTGTCATCATGGGAGCGTACTTTAATGTTCCAGTGTTAATTAGTTAATTAATTAGTACATTAGTACAACCACGGCCCTAGATTGTCCAAAAACAGTTAAATTATGTTTGGCAATTATGAGTATGACCTTGGGATGCCAAAACTATTGACAAATGGTTTTCAGAAGACGAGAAAGAGCACCTAATGAAAAGAGGGAGATAGGAGAATGAAGGAAGGAGGGAGGAGGGGGCCGAGGAGAGGATGTCAGTATGTGATTCGCATGAGAGTTAGCTTCTGTATGCTAACAGCTCTGAGCAAGAGACAGTGGAACAGAGCGGTACTAGATTCAGACTGTGTGGCAGCTTCGTAGACAATGCAGATAATGATGCATTACATTATTACACATTACATTATTCAGAGATAGAGATAGAAGGAGAGGCGATACCGGTGCCCCCGCACATTGACTCTGTACTGGTATCCCCTGTATATAGCCTCTACATTGACTCTGTACCGGTACCCCCTGTATACAGCCTCTACATTGACTCTGTACCGCTATCCCCTGTATATAGCCTCCACATTGACTCTGTACCGGTAACCCCTGTATATAGCCTCCACATTGACTCGGTACTGGTACCCCCTGTATACAGCCTCTACATTGACTCTGTACCGGGAACCCCTGTATATAGACTCCACATTGACTCTGTACCGGTACCCCCTGTATATAGCCTCCACATTGACTCTGTACTGGTACCCCCTGTATATAGCCTCCACATTGACTCTGTACTGGTACCCCCTGTATATAGCCTCCACATTGACTCTGTACTGTTACCCCCTGTATATAGCCTCCACATTGACTCTGTACTGGTACCCCCTGTATATAGCCTCCACATTGACTCTGTACTGGTACCCCTGTATATAGCCTCCACATTGACTCTGTACTGGTACCCCCTGTATATAGCCTCCACATTGACTCTGTACTGGTACCCCCTGTATATAGCCTCCACATTGACTCTGTACTGGTACCCCCTGTATATAGCCTCCACATTGACTCTGTACTGGTACCCCCTGTATATAGCCTCCACATTGACTCTGTACTGGTACCCCCTGTATATAGCCTCCACATTGACTCTGTACTGGTACCCCCTGTATATAGCCTCCACATTGACTCTGTACTGGTACCCCCTGTATATAGCCTCCACATTGACTCTGTACTGGTACCCCCTGTATATAGCCTCCACATTGACTCTGTACTGTTACTGTATATAGTACCCCCCCACTGTACTGGTACCCCTGTATATAGCCTCCACATTGACTCTGTACTGGTACCCCCTGTATATAGCCTCCACATTGACTCTGTACTGGTACCCCCTGTATATAGCCTCCACATTGACTCTGTACTGGTACCCCCTGTATATAGCCTCCACATTGACTCTGTACTGGTACCCCCTGTATATAGCCCCGCTATTGATATTTACTGCAGCTCTTTAATTATTTCTTATTCTTATGTCTTACTTTTTTTTAGGTATTTTCTTAAAACTGCATTGTTGGTTAAGGGCTTGTAAGTACGCATTTCACTGTAAGGTCAACCAACACCTGTTGTATTTGGCGCATGTGACAAATACAATTTAATTTGATTTGATAGGAAAGGGTTGAAGTTTGACTCTTCTGACTGTTGACAAATAAAATCAGTTTATTTGTCAAGTGCGCCGAATGCAACAGGTGTAGGTAGACCTTACAGTGAAATGCTTACTTACAGGCTCTAACCAACAGTGCAATTTCTAAGTTAAAAAAAAGGTATTAGGTGAACAATAGATAAGTAAATAAATAAAAACAACAGAAGTAAAAACAACAGTAATTATGACAGTGAAAAATAACAGTAGCGAGGCTATATACACTATTGAGACTATAACAGTAGCGAGGCTATATACACTACTGAGGCTATAACAGTAGCGAGGCTATATACACTACTGAGGCTATAACAGTAGCGAGGCTATATACACTACTGAGGCTATAACAGTAGCGAGGCTATATACACTACTGAGGCTATAACAGTAGCGAGGCTATATACACTACTGAGGCTATAACAGTAGCGAGGCTATATACACTATTGAGACTATAACAGTAACGAGGCTATATACACTATTGAGGCTATAACAGTAGCGAGGCTATATACAGGTTAGTCGGGCTGATTGAGGTAGTATGTACAAGTAGGTATGGTTAAAGTGACTATGCATATATGATAAACAGAGAGTAGCAGTAGCTTAAAAGAGGGGTTGGCATGTGTGGGTGGCGGGACACAATGCCTATAGTCCGGATAGTCCGGGGGCACTGGTTGGTCGGGCTAATTGAGGTAGTATGTATTTTTAAAGTGACTATGCATATACAGTGGGGCAAAAAAGGATTTAGTCAGCCACCAATTGTGCAAGTTCTCCCACTTAATAAGATGAGAGAGGCCTGTAATTTTCATCATAGGTACACTTCAACTATGACAGACAATATGAGGAAAAAAAATCACATTGTAGGATTTTTAATTAATTTATTTGCAAATTATGGTGGAAAATAAGTAGTTGGTCAATAACAAAGGTTTATCTCAACACTTTGTTATATACCCTTTGTTGGCAATGACAGAGGTCAAACGTTTTCTGTAAGGCTTCACAAGGTTTTCACACACTGTTGCTGGTATTTTGGCCCATTCCTCCATGCAGATCTCCTCTAGAGCAGTGATGTTTTGGGGCTGTTGCTGGACAACATGGACTTTCAACTCCCTCCAAAGATTTTCTATGGGGTTGAGATCTGGAGACTGGCTAGGCCATTCCAGGACCTTGAAATGCTCCCACAGTTGATTTCTTCAAACCAAGCTGCTTACCTATTGCAGATTCAGTCTTCCCAGCCTGGTGCAGGTCTACCCTTTAGAGTCCCGGAGTCCCGGACCTTGAAAGCGGCAGCTCTACCCTTTAGCTCAGTGCGAAATGTTGCCTGTTGGGCCTGCTCAGCATCATGGCTTCTTGTTGGGGTATGTACGTACAGTCACTGTGGGGACGACGTCCTCTAAGCACTTATTGATAAAGACAGGGACTGATGTTGTGTACTCCTCAATGCCATCAGAGGAATCCCGGAACATGTTCCAGGCTGTGATAGCAAAACAGTCCTGTAGTTTAGCATCTGCTTCATCTGACCACTTTTTTATAGACCCAGTCACTGGTGCTTCCTGCTTGAATTTTTGCTTGTAAGGAGGAATCCGGAGAATAGAATTGTTGTCAGATTTACCAAATGGAGGGTGAGGGAGAGCTTTGTATGATTCTCTGTGTGTGGAGTACAGGTGATCTAGAATTGTTTTCCCTCTGGTTGCACATTTGACATGTTGATAGAAATGAGGAAGAACTGATTTAAGTTTCCCTGCATTAAAGTCTCTGGCCACTAGGAGCGCCGCCTCTGGGTGAGCGGTTTCCTTTTTGCTTATTTCCTTTTTCAACTGACTGAGTGCAGTCTTAGTGGTGGTACAACTGCTGCCATTTCGTCGAGCTGGTGATGGTGTGTGTTTGTGTGAGTTGAGTGTGTTTGTGCATGCATACGAATGTGTGTGTGTGTTCCAAATTCAGACATTGTGTGCTCCCATGTTAAAAGCAGAGATGTACTCTAATAAATTCAGATCCACTCCAGGGGGTCCTCATTGCGTAAGAACAGACCTCCCAGCTGGCTGGCTGGCAAGGCAGAAGAATGGATGGAAAACACTGGAAAATAATTATCTTAAATAAGTTCTTATCAAACTCTCATGCCTCAGCTTTGACAATGACATAACACCATAACCAATCATTGGTAAGGTCAGCTGATTGGCCTACTGCTAGCCAATCTTCTGTCAGAGAAACTAGTGAGTGAAGCATGTCCATGTTGTTCTATGGACTCAGCGTGATCTGCATTCTGTGTGTTAATCTCATGTCAAATCAAATCAAATCAAATTGTATTTGTCACATACACATGGTTAGCAGATGTTAATGCGAGTGTAGCGAAATGCTTGTGCTTCTAGTTCCGACAATGCAGTAATAACCAACAAGTCGAACACTGAGCCTGTATGTGTCATCTCTCCAGGACTGTGTATGTGTGTGTTTGCATGTGTATCGTGTGTATGCAGGGGCTTGAATTTGTGTGTGTGTGTGTCTATGTGTGCATTGAATGTGTGTGTGTTTGTAGCCTCGATTCTAATCCACACATCAGGCCTGGCTGAGGACCAACCCAGCTGGCAGTCGTTCTCCTAGCTGCCTGTGTGATATTGTGATTGCCGTCTGCGCTACTGCCTGTGTAATAATGTGATTACTCCCCATATGTGACGGCTTCGCCTTGCTAAGCTTTGTCTAATCACTAACCGTGTGTGTGTGGGTAATGTGAATGTGTATGTGTGTGAGCGTGCGTGTGTGGATGTGTGTGTTGCACGTGTCAGTGTGTGTGTGTTAGTGTGTGTGTGTGTGGGTTATGTGAATGTGTATGTGTGTGAGCGTGCGTGTGTGGATGTGTGTGAGCGTGCGTGTGTGGATGTGTGTGTTGCAGGTGTCAGTGTGTGTGTGTGTTTTAGTGTGTGTGTGTGTTTGTTTGATGTCTCCCTGGCATGTCTGCTCAGATGAGGCTTGGCAGCTGGTATTCTGTGAGTGACAGGAGAATTTTATTAGATGCAGACGAGGCTTTATAACCCATCCAACTCAATATCTCGGTCTGGATATTAACAGATGTAATGTTAGTGTGTGGCTGATCAGAGATTCCGCTGTATTCAGGGAGACTTCTATAACCTTTCCCAGACTGCATCCCAAATGGCACCCTATTCCCTACATAGTGCACTACTTTTGACCAGGCCCGTAGGGCTCTGATTTAAATAGAGTGCACTATATAGAGAAAATGATGCTATTTGGGATGCAGACACTGTCTTCCTTCTGTCAGAAACCATCCCTCACTCCTTCATCTGAGCTCACAGAAAGACCAGGGCCAGAAATAGATCTAAATGACTGAAATGTGTGGAGATGAAAATGAAACCATTTTATTATCTCAATGTGTTTCATTTGTAATATTATTGGAAATCATTTTGGACCATTTTGGTCTTCTTGTTGGAAAGAATGATAAGGCAGGACAATGTGCGTGTGTGTGTTGTGTGTAGATATAATGTATGTGTGTGTGTGTCTTCTCGAGGTGCTGCCCTGTCTCTCCTCAGGAGTGTTCTGCTTCATGAAGTTGTTCAGGCATCTCCACAGATGGCTCTCTGGGCTGAGGACACTGGCCAGCCATCTGTGGCAGGACACACCCAGTATCACGACTCAAGATATGACCCAGATGCAGACACGGGAGGCGAATAGAACAGTTCTCAGAAGATTTATTAGAAACACGGTGCAGGCAAAGGGCAGGTTGAGGGCAGGCAGAGGTTCGTGATCAGGTCAGACTCAGACAGGTACAGGACGGCAGGCAGGCTCGGGGTCAGGGCAGGCAGAATGGTCAGAACCGGGAAAAACTAGAAGCAGAACTAGAGAAACAGGAATGCAGAAAGAATGCTGGTAAAACCTGACAAGACGGACTGGCAACAGACAAACAAAGAACACAAGTATAAATACACAGGGGATAATGGGAAGATGGGTGAGACCTGGAGGGGGTGGAGACAAGCACAAAGACAGCTGAGCCCACCTGGCGGGAGCCCACCTAGGGAGCCCACCTAGGGACCCCACCTGGTGTCCTTCCTGGGCGCATACCTGGTTGGCCCGTGATGCCGGCGATGGAACTCAGGAATGAGGGCTGGATCCAGGATGTTCCTAGTGGGGACTCAGCACCTCTCCTCCGGGCCATAACCCTCCCAGTTAATCAGGTACTGGAATCCCCTGCCCTGCGGCAAACCTTCAGGAGGCGCCTCACCATGTCCGCCGGTTGGCGGATGAGGGAGAGGGGTGGCCCTGGAAACAGGCGACAAAGGGCTGTGAGACATAGGTTGAATCCTAGACACATGAAAAGTGGGATGTATACAGAGGATACGGGGCAACAGAAAGATGAACAGCAGAGGGGCTAAGGATCTTGGAGTTGGGGAAAGGGTCGATAAAATAGGGGGACAGTTTGCGGGACTCTACCCGGAGGGGCAGATCCCGAGTGGACAGCCATACCCTGTGCCCGAGACAATAACAGAGAGCCGGGGTTCAGTGGCGGTCCGCCTGTCGTCAATACCTGGAGGTGGTCTTGAGAATAGCTGACCGGACTCTCTTCCAGGTACAGTGATAGCGGTGGATGAACATCTGGTCTGAGGGTATGCTGACCTCTTCCTCTTGCTCCGGGAAGAGCAGGGGCTGATATCCCAGGGAGCACTCAAAATGTGAGAAACCAGTGGCCGGGTGTTGCAGGCATACTCTACCCACACAGCTTCTGGCTTCAGGTGGTGGTTTAGGCGGAGACCAGGCAGCGAAGAGTCGTCTCAAGGTCCCGATTGGCTTGCACTGACTGCGGGTGGAACCCTGAGGATAGGCTGGCCGACGACCCAATGAGCATGCAGAATGCCTTCCAGAACTGGGGACCCTGGTCGGAGACCATGTCCACCGGAAGTCCATGGGTCTGGAAGACGTGCTGCACCATGAGCTGGGCCGTCTCCATGGCTGAGGGTAGCTTGGGGAGAGGGATGAAGTGGGCAGCTTTGGAAAACTGGTCCACCACGGTAAGGATAACCGTATAGCAGTGGGGAAATAGAGGTGTGACAGCGCATTCGGCTTCACATTCTTGGATCCCGGGCAGTAGGAGATGGTGAACTTAAATTAGGTGAATAGCAGGGCCCATCGAGCTTGCCTGGAGTTGAGGCACTTGGCGGTGCTGAGATATTCTATGGATGGGTGTTCCGCCCCCTCCATCTTCACCGCCAGAAGTTCCCGGTTACCCATGTTGTAATTCCTTTCTGTGGGGTTGAGCCGATGGGAGAGGAAAGCTCAAGGATGCAGCTTTTGGTCTTGTGCCGAACACTGGGACTGAACAGCCCCCACTCCAACGTCTGAGGCATTGAGTGGAAGCGGGTAACGGTTTTTAACCGTGATGTCATTCAGGCCCGGAAGTCAATACACGGACGCAGGGTTTTGTCCTTCTTCTCCACAAAGAAGAACCCTGCTTCAGTGGGGGAGACAAAAAGAAGGATGGATGCCCCCTGCAGCCAGATAGTTCTCAATATACGTCTCCATCCCCTTGGTCTCCGGACCTGACAGGGAATAAAGCCACCCCTGAGGTGGTGTAGTGCCTGGAAGAAGGTAGATGGCATAGTCATACGGCTGATGCGGAGGAAGCGAGGTGGCACGGGCCTTGCTGAAAACATCCCGGAGGTCCTGGTACACCACGGGAATGGCGGAGAGGTCCGGGGCTTTTCCCAAGCCCACAGGGAGACATCCCAGGGGAGGCAGCGCCGACTTCAGGCAATGCCCATGGCAAAACATGCTCCAACCCATGATAGAACTAGTAGCCCAGTCAATCAGGTGATTGTGCCTCTGGAGCCAGGAAAACCCCAAAACCACGGGTTTCAATGGCCAGGAACTGCATAAACTCACTGTATTTACCCGGAACTCTCAGGTTAATGGGACAAGTGGTGTGGGTGACTCTGCCAATAGAGTGTCCATCCAATACTCTTACTTCCATGGGTTGTGTGAGGATTTCCCAGCTCCGACACCAGGGTAGTGTCCATAAAGCTCTAGTCGGTCTATGAGCACCCAAAGAGATTTGGACCGGTTACCCCACAACAGAGTAGCATGGACAGGGGTATAAGCAATGGAAGATTGGAAACTCCCGCATGGCTCACCAGAGTACTCATACTAGTACCTCCTCAATGAGGCTGGTTCTTTAATGGGAAGGTAGATAAAAACATGTCCCGTAGCTCCACAATACAGTCCACAATACAGACAGCTCTGTGTCTTAAGTTTGCGCTCAGCAGGAGACAATCTAGCCCCGCCCTGTTGCATGAGCTCCGGAGGAGACGACTCGACAGCCCTCGGTGACCTCCGAGAGACTTTGGCCAACATCGGATCCACTCAGAAATGTGGGCTTTGGGGATTCCCGGGATTCCTCGGATGCTAGGTGGAAATTGAGGGCGAGCGTCGACGACAGGGAACAGACTCCCTCTCCCTCCTACATTCCCGTAGCCGCCCATCGATCCGGATGGTGAAGGCAATGAGGAAGTCACGGTCCAAAGGCAGCTCTCGTCTTTAATCACCTCCCACCACCCGTGAAGGAACGCGTCGAACAGAGCTTCCGGGTTCCAGGCACTCTCAGCCGCCAACGTGCAAAAATTCACTGTGTAGTCTGCCACACTACGGGAATCCTGACGTAGTTGGAGCAGCTTACGAGCCGTCTCTCTCTCAGACAACGGAGAATCAAACACTTTCCGTACCTCTGCCACAAACTCCTCCAATCTGAGGCCAACTGTGGATTGTTGCTCCCACAACTCCGTAGCCCAGGCAAGAGCCCTCCTGGACATCAGATCCTCAAGTGATCTGAGGGAAAGGAAGAGGGCTGCAGCTCAAAGATGAGAGAACACTGGGAGAGCAACGCCTGGCAGGATCCAGGATTTCCAGCGTAGTGCTCCGAAGGAGGTAGGCGGGGTTCTTGAGAAGCTCTCTCTATCTTTCTCTCTGTCTCTCTCTCTCTCTCTCCTCTATTTACCCTGTCAGCTAGGTTTAAACTTTAGTCACCCAGACCAAAGCTGATAGAGAGAGAACAGGATGGGAGGAAGAAGAGGGAGATAAAGAAAGAGAGAGGGGGAGAGACAGGCTGGGAAGAGAGGCAGAAAAAGAGAGAGTAGGCTAGAGAGCGAGAGAGGAAGAGGTTGAGGATACCTATGCCAGGTGACTATGAACCATGCAGGTATATCATATCAGTAGGTGTAACAACACGAGTTTCGGCCTCGCAGGAACGACCCCGTGATTTATATGCAAATGAGAGGGAAGTGTAGAAAACAATGGAGCGAAAACAAACATGACCCCTAAATGAGTGTTTTATTGTGTTTTTGACAATCGTTAGCATCTGATGACAGAAAAGGTGTAGGTATTAATGGAGAGAATGGGATCAGGTCACAGCCAAAGTAAAGGGGAAGGAGAGAGCAATGGAGAGGGAGAGATGGAGGGAGAGAGGCACAGAAGGAGAGAGAGTGGGCTAATAAATTGCTTTTCATTACCATGAGTCAGCCACGGAATAGTTTCATTGATTTATCTCTTTTCATTTTCCCCATTCGTTCTGTCTCTCCATCTCCATCTCCCTCTCTCTTTTTCTCTCTCTCTCTCACACACACTCTATCCCTTCTGCCTCCAACTCTCTCCCCTTCCTCTCTGCCTCATTCCCTCTGCTTGTGTATGTGTGGATACTGTATAGTGTGTAAGGCTCCATCTATAGTAAAGGCTTTATTACTGACTTTATAAACCTAGCAGTGTATACCTGAGTGATTAAGTACATCCAGTGGCAGACATCTATGTGTGTGTGTGTGTGTGTGTGTGTGTGTGTGTGTGTGTGTGTGTGTGTGTGTGTGTGTGTGTGTGTGTGTGTGTGTGTGTGTGTGTGTGTGTGTGTGTGTGTGTGTGTGCACATTAATTACATCCTCTCAGAAGGCCAGTTATTTCTTTAGGACTTATTATTTCTTTATTCTTATTATGTGCTGTATGGATTATGAACAGTAGGGCCACTATCAAGGACAGTGTGTTCACACACAACCCCCCATGAATACATACAGCTCACATACACACATATCCCAACACACACATTGAAGTTTCAAATGCAAAACTTAAAGTTTGTTAAGCCGATTTTAAGTGAGGAAAAGCCTTTATAAATACGGTTCCACATAGAGGCTGGTGCTGCTCACCATGCCAGACACGCTCTGCTCTCTGGATGGACTGCCAACACCGGGATTTATTCACTGACTCAGCCGACACACACACACACACACACACATACACACACACGCCCAGCAGGCACGAAAGTTCGATAATTAAATCATATCAGGATGTACCGTGTCAGATCCCTCGCCAAATCAAACATCAGTCTAGTGCCTGTCACACACACACACACACACACACACACACACACACACACACACACACACACACACACACACACACACACACACACACACACACACACACACACACACACACACACACACACACACACACACACACACACACACTGAAGGATGTCCCTGTCACCTCTGCAGAGTTGTTGGACAGCCTCGGAGCCAATGGTGTGACTTGGGTGTGCTCACGGACCCAACCCATATGCTACCGTGTGTGTGTGTGTTTATATATGTTTGTATGACAGTGATGGAGGAGTGACATTGCGCTGCATAATGTCCTCTTAATTCTCTCTTAGTTGAGCACAGAACCGACCCAGCCTGCTCTCTCTACACTAGGGAGAGTGAGTGAGGAAAGAGCGTGATGAAAGAAAGAGAGTTTCAGTGTGTGAGAAAGGGTTAACCTAAAGTATTTGTAAAGTTCAGGCTAGGGCTGGGCGATATGGCCAAAATATCACTATATTTGAACATTTTATACATTTCCTGAACTCATTTGAGATAATTGCTACGCAGCCACGTAGGGCTGCACGATATGGGGAAAAATATAGGCCTTATTTTTAACCAAATATGGCAATTGTGAAATTTTGACATGTGATTTAGATCAAAACACAAAATGATATAGCTAGAATATAATAGTGGAAACTTTAAATACAGTGTTGTGATGACATTACAACAAATTTAAAAAGTTATTGCAACAGGGTAGGAACCAACATTTTGGTCATTGTTTCCCAGGGATCCTATCATCTTGGTCTACATTAAATGCTTTCCCTTACTTTATGTAGCTAACATATTCATGCTTCACCTATTCCTGTCTGATTTAGAAGATACTGTTGCACATACAAAATGCTGATTTGCAGATTGAATAGAGCCCTAAATGTATGTAAATTGTAAAGTATTTTTTTAATGTAATGCATGTTTGATTATGTGTCAGACCCCAGGAAGACTAGCTGTCACCATTGGGGATCATAATAAAAATCATACAAAAATCATAAACTGATAGTGTAATTATTGAACGCTTGTGGATTTTATACAGCAAAGTGGTGAATCACATTTAACAAGCCAAATATTGAAATACCGTTATAGAAGGTAAAGTAAAAACCCACACCGGTCTGTGCATCAATACTGGTAGATAGTCAAATACTGTATACTGCCCAGACCTAGTTCAGGCCCGGAGGCAATAACTACACACTGATAGACCGGCAACACACTGCCCTCTCCAAGCGCTAACGTAGCTCAAGGTAAGGTGTGTGTGTGTTTGTGCGTGTGAAAAAAGTGGTGTGACATTGAACTGTTTGTTACACAATAGGTTGTGACCAGCCAGGTTGCTCAAAATCCACTTTAAATTTGGACATCCGTCTGGGTACCCAGGATGTCTGGAGATGCCTTCAAAAGAGAGGCAACTAGGGCGTTGTGTGTTTTGCTAGTGCGTTAGGGCATTGTGGATTGGGGTGGCGGATGCTAGGCGTAAGCCGCAAACTCCGGCTCTGAGCGTCGCGTGCTCAATCCCAGTGATAGGCACTCACTGTGATTTTATTTATTTTAATTTATTTTACCCTATCCCAAACATTAACCCTAAATTTAGCCATTCGGAATGAATGGTTAAACATAACTGTGGAGTTGTTTCTGTTTTAACCCGATCCCAAACCTTAACTCTTAACCATTCAGAATGAATGCCTCAACTTAACCAGCCATGAGGCATCGGCGACACCAGCGGTGCAGCCTGGGGGTGAAGCTGCAGGAGGAGGAGCAACCCAGGCTGTCCAAAACATGGCGAAATGTAACGTTTGGAGCACAAAAGTTAAATTGATCAAACCATGAGACCTTGGTGTGATACATGGCACAGAAATAGTCCCTGGATGGGCAGGTAGGATGGCAGATACATAGACAGCAGAGGCGGTCAGTCCTGTTTAAGATGAGGGAGGATGATCATTTTCTTTATGAGCATGGCCTTATTTCTATTATAGCTTATTGAGTGACTGTCACTCATCTTCCATTCACCCAGCTATGTAACATGTTCAATATACCAAACATCATGAGGTTGCTACAATCTGAAATCAAATTGTATTTTACCTACTCTCAAGCCCTTACCCAACAATGCAGTTTTAGGAAAATAGAGTTAAGAAAATATTTACGAAAGAAACTAAAGTAAAACACTATAAAATAACAATGATGAGGCTATACACAGGGGGTACCGGTACCGAGTCAATGTGCGGGGGTACATGTTAGTCGAGGTAATTTCTACATGTACTGTAGGTGGTGGTAAAGTGACTATGCATAGAAAATAAACAATGAGTAGCAGCAGTGTAAAAACAAAGATCCTGGTGGCCATTTGATGAATTGTTCTGCAGTCTTATGGCTTGGGGGTAGAAGCTGTTAAGGAGCCTTTGGTCCTAGACTTTGTGCTCCAAGACCGCTTCCCAAGCAGGAGCAGAGAGAACAGTCTATGACTTGGGTGACTGGAGTCTTTGACCTTTTTTGGGGCCTTCCTCTGACACCGCCTAGTATATACAGTGCATTCAGAAAGTATTCAGACCCCATGACTTTTTCAAAGTTTTGTTGCATTATAGCCTTATTCTAAAATTGACAAAAACCACAACAACAAAAATCCCTGATCAATCTACACACAATACGCCATAATTCCAAAAATAGGTATTTTAGAAATGTTCGCTAATTTATTACAAATAAAAACTGAAATATCACATTGACATAAGTATTCAGACCCTTTGCTCAGTACTATGTTGAAGCAGTGATTCCAGCCTCGAGTCTTCTTGGGTATGATGCTACAAGCTTGGCAAACCTGTATTTGGGGAGTTTCTCCCATTCTTCTCTGCAGATCCTCTCATTACTTAAAAATCATACAATGTGATTTTCTGGATTTTTGTTTTAGACTCCGTCTTTCACAGTTGAAGTGTACCTATGATAAAAATGACAGACCTCTACATGCTTTGTAAGTAGGGAAACCTGCAAAATCGGCAGTGTATCAAATACTTGTTCTCCCCACTGTATATACTTCTTCCTGTCACAGATGCTATATTTGCCCTTAGTTTGAAGATGTAATCCGGAGACAGGGTTTTTCTCTTTAGCTATCATAATCTAATTCCACTGATTTCAAAACTCGGTCCTCCAGAAAGTGGAGAGCAACACTTATGCAGTTTTACTACATGCTACATTTAATCTAGCTGTATTAGACAACATTACCTACACATACTGACCAGCTCAAATAGACAGAAGTGTGCTCTATGGTACACCAACCCGAACTCATCTCTCGGCATGTCCAGCCCACTCCTTACCTCAGCCAATCATGGCTAGCGGGAAGGTTACACGCTTTTTCTGTGACTAAACCAACTAGGCTCGTCATTTAACAATTGTATTAGTATTTACAGATGGCATACACGTCTGTTATTAAGGCATATGAAAGTTCACATGTTCCAGAAGGCATTCATGCTGAAAAACGCACATTGATAAAAAAACAACTTGTTCAAATGGCTCTGCTGTTAAGTAGTGACCTTCAACATATGCCTGAAACAAGTCACATTTAGGAGTATTTTGTGCAGATTGATGAGGATACATTTTTTAAAAAAGTAATACATTTTAGAATAAGAATAAGGCTGTAACATAACAAAATGTGGAAAAAGTCTAGGGGTCTGAATAGTTTAGTTAGGCACTGTAGGTTCTGGATGGCAGGAAGTTTTGCCCCGGTGATTTACTGGGCCGTATTCACTACCCTCTGTATGCCTTACGGTCCGATGCCGAGCAGTTGCCATACCAGGCGGTGATGCAACCGGTTAGGATGCTCTCGATGGTGCAGTTGTAGAACTTTCTGAGGATCTGTGGATCCATGGCAAATCTTTTCAGTCTCCTGAAGGGGAAAAGATGTTGTCGTGCCCTCTTCATGACTTTCTTGGTGTGTTTGGACCATGATAGTTTGTTGGTGATGTGTACACCAAGGAACTTGAAACTCTCGACCCGCTCCACTACAGCCCCGTCAATGTGAATGGGGGTGTGTTTGGCCCTCCTTTTCCTGTCATCCACTATCATCTCCTTTGTCTTGCTCACGTTTAGGGAGAGGTGTTGTCCTGGCATTACACTGCCAGGTCTCTGACCCCCTCCCTCCCTATAGGCTGTCTCGTCATTGTCGTTGAACAAGCCTACCAGCATTGTGTCCTCAGCAAACTTAATGATGGTGTTGGAGTCGTGCTTGGCCACGCAGTCGTGGGTGAACGGGGAGAACAGGAAAGGAGTAAGCATGCACCCCTGAAGGGCCCCCGCGTTGAGGATGTGTTGCTGCCTACACTTACCATCTGGGGGCAGCCCTTCAGGAAGTCCAGGATCCAGTTGCAGAGGGAGGTGTTTAGTCCCAGGCTTCTGATGAGCTTTGTGGGCACTGTGGTGTTGAATGAAAGTTTACAATATAGGGGCACAGGTTGAGAGAAATTTGAGTAATCAAGGTGACAGACATTGAATACCGTATGGCACAATCTTGCCTGCATTTAGCTGATCTAGGGTGTAATCATTAGTCCAAGAGTTTCAAATGAGATATTCTATTGGACACATTTGAGTATGTTTATCCCTGTTTGTTCAGTGTGCTTCCATTTAATATTTATTTTTCAACAGAATCGGCAGAGTGAATACACCCCTGATCATATGCAAACACAGTTCACTTTCATACTGTGATCGTGATCTCGTTGGATAATTCCTTCTCGCACCTACACGCTCCTCTACACCTTTTCCCTTCACTTGTGCACAAAACATCAGCTGTCTGTGACCAGGCGAAAAAAACATTTTCAAGCTAAACCTTCATATCATAACCGTTAACTGTTACACACAGCCTACATCGTTGTCACCGTATTAGCTAACGTCAAGGCATCATAGCTACTAGAATTAACACGTTAGTAAACCCGCTACAATCATTCAGTACAGTGGACAGTTAGCAAGCTGTTTGGCAATTATCCCCCGGCAGGCCCCGGCAGGCCCCGGTGGCAATACATTTGTAAATGTACCTTGACTTGGAAGAGTTCCAGTGTTGGATAGCCATAGCCAGTTAGGTAACATAGCATCCCTCTCTGTTTGAGTAGGCTAAACTAGCTTGCTGCATATGCTAGCTAAGTAAGTGAAAGTGAAAAAAAAACGAAATATAGCTAGCTCTCTGTCTCTCTCTCGCTCTCTCTTGCTTCTCCTGCATTTTTGCAAAAATTAATTTGTTCAAAACTATTCAACTATTGTCTTTCTCAACTTGTCACCACATTTTATGCACTGCAGTGCTAGCTAGCTGCAGCTTATGTTTTCAATACTAGATTCCTTCTCTGATCCTTTGATTGGATGGACAACATGTCAATTCATGCTGCAAGAGCTTTGATAGGTTGGAGAACATCCTCCAGAAGTTATCATAATTACTGTGTAAGTCTATGGAAGGGGGTGAGAGCCATGAGCCTCCTAGGTTTTGTTTTGAAGTCACTGTACCCAGAGGAGGATGGAAGTTATCTCTCCACCAGTTACACCATGATGTTACCCAACAGAGTGCTTTTGAGGTTACTGCAGAACTTCATTGCAAAACAGTGTGCTTTAATCAATTATTTTGTGTCGTGAATATATTTTGTTTGGTTTTATCTAAAAACGATTACTTTTTAGATGTTTCACAATAAAAAATAAAAAATGAAATCCACTGAGAAGGATGGTCCTCACCGTCTTCCTCTGAGGAGCCTCCACTGATAGACCTAAAATAAACTCATAACTAAGAGAGTAAGAGTAGGAGCACATACTAGCATCATCATTACAATAACACACCTCTTCTTTATTTATTCTCTCTCTTTCTCTTTCCCCTTTGGCTTCTCCCTCCACCCACCTTCCCTTTCAACTTCTCCTCCCTCCATATCTCCCCTCCTCCCTTTCTCTGTATAGAGGGATCCATTACACCATTAGCCTTCTAGGTATTTTCAGGTTCAGCAAACTGAGGTTTTTGTTCCCGCCTCTGACACAGACAGATCACATTGCTGAGTAACTGCATTACACCCTAAAATAATCGAACTGGGTCGTTATTTCAGCCTTTAATGTAGCTGTGTAGTTTAGGGGTCTTAGACCCCTGCGTGTCTTTGTGTGTGAGAGAGATGTACATCAGCAGGAGGAAAAACAGAGTACTGCAGTTACTAACATTATTTACACTGTGTCACATTCTCTCGCTTTCGCTGATTCTCTCTGTTTCTCTTTCTCTCTCTCTTTCCATTTCCCTCTCTCAGACTGCAGGGTGATGGTAGTGGTGGGGGGACACTACAGATCTCATTAAATATGCAAATGCATCTTGTCTTTCCCAAACCCCAGATAGTGGCAGAGATTAGATGAGGCCTGGCCACACGATTAGAGAGAGAGAGAGAGATAGTTGAAGAAAGAGAGAGGTAAAAGCGAGAGTGTGAGAAGGGTGTCTTTGAGTGACTCTGCTGTATAGATCTGTTTATGATAAAGATTATCTCTAAGTAACTCTGCTGTATGGATCTGTTTATGATACTGTATCATCACTGCTTTGTGATTATAATCACAGTTTGGCCACAGGCTGGGCAGAACAGTCAAACAGCTGTGGAGCCAGCCAGTTAGCTAGCCTGACGGACAGACGCATAGTCCCGGACAGAAGGACTAGATTCTTCCTGCTGTCAGAGGCAGAGAGTCATAGTCCAAATGATCTATGGCTAATGAGGCAGAGGAACTTAAGTTAAGGAAACATGAGATAACTTTTTAATTGGTTGTTTGTGTGTGTGTGTGTGTGTGTGTGTGTGTGTGTGTGTGTGTGTGTGTGTGTGTGTGTGTGTGTGTGTGTGTGTGTGTGTGTGTGTGTGTGTGTGTGTGTGTGTGTGTGTGTGTGTGTGTGTGTGTGTGTGTGTGTGTGTGTGTGTGTGTGTGTGTGTGTGTGTGTGTGTGAGTGTGTGTGTGTGCACGTGTGTGCGTGTGTGTGTGTGTGTGTGTGTGTGTGTGTGTGTGTGTGTGTGTGTGTGTGTGTGTGTGTGTGGACCGAGATCGGCTAGATGCATCCTTGAGAAGTTGCTTTAATTGCTTACATTTCTTTAATTGACTGCAAGAGTCTCCGTCAGCTTGTGAATGTTGTCTAAGGTATAATTAGCGTTGATACTGTTCTACGATAATGAATGTTGGACGGTGTACCTCCCCCAAGTACCCTAGTAAACTAGCAGCATAGTAGCGTAAACGAGTGCAGAGGGGAGGGGAGAACATTAATGGAATGAAACACAGCCGAAGGCTCTGTATAGGCCAGCGTTTTCCCAAACTCGGTTCTGTGGACCCCAAGAGGTGCACGTTTTGGTTTTTCCCATAGCACTACACAGCTGATTCAAATAAGCAATCCCTCATCAAGCTTTGATTATTTGAATCAGCTGTGTAATGCTAGGGCATGAATCAAGGGCCAAATTTGGAAAACACTGCTATAGGCTACAAGTCTACTTGGTAATTAGGTTACATGCTGTACCCTTAGCCAGGTGCCTAACAATGAATGATGTACAGTACATAGACAAACTAACTCTGTGGGGCTCCAGGTAGCCTAATGTTTAAGAGCGTTGGGCCAGTAACTGCGAGGTCGCAGGTTTGTATTACCAAGCCGGCAAGGTGTAAAAATCTGCCGTTCTGCCCTTGAGCAAGGCAGTTAACCCCAACAACAACTGTTCCCCGGGCTCTGAAGACGTGGATGTCAATTAAGGCAGCCCCCCGAACCTCTCTGATACAGAGGGGTTAAATAAGGAAGACACATTTGGACTGTTGGATGCATTCAGTTGTACAAATGACTGGGTATCTCGCTAACTCAGCAGCAGCTAGCTTGCTATTGCAAACAGGTAGCATCATACAAGTGTGTGTGTGAATCAGGGTGATATATATAGTGATGGCCAGAGAAGGAGCAGCTCATACCTGTTAATTAAACCTGAGCTCTGCCCTCCACAGCCTGTCTATCTAAATCACACTGCACATATCAATCAACCACAGTACACACACGTAGCATTAAGCAGGCTGTGTATGTGTCTGCATGCCTTAGTGTGTTTGTGTGGGTTTTTACAGAAATCTTCATCTTTTATTTTCCTCAGTAATCCGATTTTCCAAACGACACATTGATTGTATTTCATGAACAGAATCATAATTCCTGTCTCTAATCGTCATTCATACATATAATTGAATCACTCTGTAACGTGTATCATGCCTGATTGATTTCTAAAGGGATTTGATTCGATCTAAGAGATAATGGTTGATGTGTATATGTGTGTGTTTGTGCATAAATGTGTGTGTGAATCTGAGTGCGTGTGAATTTGAGTGTGTGCGTGTGTGCGTGTGTGATTTTAGGCATTAATGCCGAATGGTTAAAGGATAGCTCACCCAAATGACAAACTGACATATTGGTTTCCTTACTCTGTAAGCAGTCTATGGACAAGGTAAGACAGCCATCCTTGCTTTGTAAGGATGTAACTGTACAGCATTTGTACCGAACCATTTGGGTACGGGGACTTCGCTTCGGTACACACTGTGAACCCGAATGAATACATACTGTATAAAGCATTGGCTATGCCTATTGTGGTGGAATTATTCTAATCAAAGGAGAGACTTTTAGATTTCCTCAAAACAATTGAACTTTACAATTGAATTAGTGCAGTAATGGAACGATAACAATCACCCAATGGTGTAGAGTTAACCATTGAACACAGCATGTGCGCACTCCCTCAAATCGTCTGGAGAAAATATGTCTATTCAGCTTTGTTCAAGTGTGTTCTTCATACTATAAAATAATATAAAATAATACCACAGAAATATAAGCAAATCTTGTTTGCTAAATGAAATAGTGTAGCCCACAGCCATTTAGCCACATCAGGAGCTAACATAAGGACAACTCAGAGTATGCTATTCTTTTCTTCTGAAATAGACTACATTTTCTTCATATCATGCTTCTTTAGACCTGTCTAAAATAAATAATGGATTTATTGTGAAAGTGTAGGCTATATTACATGGATTTATTATACTTTTAAAAATTGCTTGTAGGTTATGTGTGGAAGCCAGGAGATGATAAATGTGTTTATGTTAATTAACGGTCAAATAGCGTGAGACCGACAATTATTTGCTTGACAATCACCAGCTGACAAAATGTTGTGACCGTCACAGCCATATGCAGGAACTAATGTATTCTTTCAACAACCTCTGGTCCACAGAACAGACCTTCTGTATTCTAGTCCTTCATCAACCTCTGGTCCACAGAACAGACCTTCTATATTCTAGTCTTTCAACAACCTCTGGTCCACAGAACAGACCTTCTATATTCTAGTCCTTCATCAACCTCTGGTCCACAGAACAGACCTTCTGTATTCTAGTCCTTCAACAACCTCTGGTCCACAGAACAGTCCTTATATATTCTAGTCCTTCATCAACCTCTGGTCCACAGAACAGTCCTTCTGTATTCTAGTCCTTCAACAACCTCTGGTCCACAGAACAGACCTTCTGTATTCTAGTCCTTCATCAACCTCTGGTCCACAGAACAGACCTTCTATATTCTAGTCTTTCAACAACCTCTGGTCCACAGAACAGACCTTCTATATTCTAGTCCTTCATCAACCTCTGGTCCACAGAACAGACCTTCTGTATTCTAGTCCTTCAACAACCTCTGGTCCACAGAACAGTCCTTATATATTCTAGTCCTTCATCAACCTCTGGTCCACAGAACAGACCTTATATATTCTAGTCCTTCATCAACCTCTGGTCCACAGAACAGTCCTTCTGTATTCTAGTCCTTCAACAACCTCTGGTCCACAGAACAGACCTTCTGTATTCTAGTCCTTCATCAACCTCTGGTCCACAGAACAGACCTTATATATTCTAGTCCTTCATCAACCTCTGGTCCACAGAACAGACCTTCTGTATTCTAGTCTTTCAACAACCTCTGGTCCACAGAACAGTCCTTCTGTATTCTAGTCTTTCATCAACCTCTGGTCCACAGAACAGACCTTCTGTATTCTAGTCTTTCAACAACCTCTGGTCCACAGAACAGACCTTCTGTATTCTAGTCTTTCAACAACCTCTGGTCCACAGAACAGACCTTCTGTATTCTAGTCCTTCATCAACCTCTGGTCCACAGAACAGACCTTCTGTATTCTAGTCTTTCAACAACCTCTGGTCCACAGAACAGACCTTCTGTATTCTAGTCTTTCAACAACCTCTGGTCCACAGAACAGACCTTCTGTATTCTAGTCCTTCATCAACCTCTGGTCCACAGAACAGTCCTTCTGTATTCTAGTCCTTCAACAACCTCTGGTCCACAGAACAGACCTTATATATTCTAGTCCTTCATCAACCTCTGGTCCACAGAACATACCTTCTGTATTCTAGTCTTTCAACAACCTCTGGTCCACAGAACAGACCTTATATATTCTAGTCCTTCATCAACCTCTGGTCCACAGAACAGTCCTTCTGTATTCTAGTCCTTCATCAACCTCTGGTCCACAGAATAGACCTTCTGTATTCTAGTCTTTCAACAACCTCTGGTCCACAGAACAGACCTTATATATTCTAGTCCTTCATCAACCTCTGGTCCACAGAACAGACCTTCTGTATTCTAGTCTTTCAACAACATCTGGTCCACAGAACAGACCTTCTATATTCTAGTCTTTCAACAACCTCTGGTCCACAGAACAGACCTTCTGTATTCTAGTCCTTCATCAACCTCTGGTCCACAGAACAGACCTTATATATTCTAGTCTTTCAACAACCTCTGGTCCACAGAACAGACCTTATATATTCTAGTCCTTCATCAACCTCTGGTCCACAGAACAGACCTTCTGTATTCTAGTCCTTCAACAACCTCTGGTCCACAGAACAGACCTTCTGTATTCTAGTCCTTCAACAACCTCTGGTCCACAGAACAGTCCTTCTATATTCTAGTCCTTCAACAACCTCTGGTCCACAGAACATACCTTATATATTCTAGTCCTTCATCAACCTCTGGTCCACAGAACAGACCTTCTGTATTCTAGTCCTTCAACAACCTCTGGTCCACAGAACAGACCTTCTGTATTCTAGTCCTTCAACAACCTCTGGTCCACAGAACAGTCCTTCTATATTCTAGTCCTTCAACAACCTCTGGTCCACAGAACAGTCCTTCTGTATTCTAGTCCTTCATCAACCTCTGGTCCACAGAACAGTCCTTCTGTATTCTAGTCCTTCAACAACCTCTGGTTCACAGGACAGACAGACCTTTTGTATTTGTGTACTTCAACAACTTCTGTTCCACAGAACAGAAAGGAACTTCTGGCGATGTAGTCCTAGAGATACACAGATATCTTCCAAGTCGCAAAAAAAGCATCTCTCTGGTCACACTGAATAAGTCATTTGTCATCCACAGGGAAATATTACCTCGGAAATGCCTTCATATTCTCCCAGCTGGTTCTCCTTTAAAGATAACACTCATTAAATAGGCTGTTCACACTAGCTAGGGCTGTTACGAGTAATCACGCACGCACGCGCACACACACATACACTTATTACAATCAACAGGGCCATCAAGTAAAACATGTTTTGCCTGCGCTACAGATGGCTATATCGATCCGCTAATACAGGACGAGTGCACCACTTTTGTGAATAAAATACAAACATTTAAAAATGTGTGAAGAAATAGTTGTTGGCGGCAGGGGCAAGTACTTTCCCACCAGAGGGGCATATTTGACTCATTTGGTTCCCAAAATTATGTGTTGGGCCACCATTAACCTTTGGGAACAAAAACAATATACAGTGGGGAGAACAAGTATTTGATACACTGCCAATTTTGCAGGTTTTCCTACTTACAAAGCATGTAGATGATCAAATACTTATGTCATGCAATAAAATGCAAATTACTTAAAAATCATACAATGTGATTTTCTGGATTTTTGTTTTAGATTCCGTCTCTTGCCATGCCCATTGCCATCATAAAAAGATAAGCCATGTCCATGCCCATCATAAAAAGATAAGCCATGCCCATCATAAAAAGATAAGCCATGCCCATCATAAAAAGATAAGCCATGCCCATGGCCATCATAAAAAGATAAGCCATGCCCATGCCCATCATAAACAGATAAGCCATGCCCATGGCCATCATAAAAAGATAAGCCATGCCCATGCCCATCATAAAAAGATAAGCCATGCCCATCATAAAAAGATAAGCCATGTCCATCATAAAAAGATAAGCCATGCCCATGCCCATCATAAACAGATAAGCCATGCCCATGGCCATCATAAAAAGATAAGCCATGCCCATGCCCATCATAAAAAGATAAGCCATGCCCATGCCCATCATAAAAAGATAAGCCATGCCCATCATAAAAAGATAAGCCATGCCCATCATATAAAGATAAGCCATGTCCATCATAAAAAGATAAGCCATGCCCATGCCCATCATATAAAGATAAGCCATGCCCATCATAAAAAGATAAGCCATGTCCATCATAAAAAGATAAGCCATGCCCATGGCCATCATAAAAAGATAAGCCATGCCCATGGCCATCATAAAAAGATAAGCCATGCCCATGGCCATCATAAAAAGATAAGCCATGCCCATGGCCATCATAAAAAGATAAGCCATGCCCATGGCCATCATAAAAAGATAAGCCATGCCCATGGCCATCATAAAAAGATAAGCCATGCCCATGCCCATCATAAAAAGATAAGCCATGCCCATGGCCATCATAAAAAGTCACAGGTCGTTAGGCTACTTTTTCAGTCATTTTTTTTAAATGAAGAAACTTAGATCTATAACTGGCCATTACTGTGCCATCGACAAAGCAATGGTCCAACACATGCATGCTGTAATGAATACGATAGGAGACAGACGCTGGTTTCAAGCGCAAGGTGCAGCAGATGTTTATTGGGAAAGGACCACAGGAGGAGACAGGTAGCTGGGTCCAGGGACAGGCAGAAGGGAGTCCATACAGGTAACAGTACAGGCAGGGGGAAGTACAGGCAAGAGGTTGATGACAGGAAATCAGACAGGCAGGGAATAGACAAAAAACATTGTTAGTGAGGATGTCCAAAAACGACGATAAACAGGGGGACTAATATTGAGATGAACAGCTCTCCGAATAGAATGTGGACAAATACAAACAATACCTCACAGTGATGGGGTGCAATGAACTGAACTCAATAGTGTGTGTAAATTACCTACAGGTGTGTGAACAGGTGATCAGAATTCAGGTGATTGGGATCTGGGGCGTGAGCTGCGTTCAGGGGATCTACGTGTTTGAGAGTGTGAGTTGGAAGAAGACGTTACACATGCGTTTGGATGCAGGAATGTCCAACGAGAACGCAAAACGTTTTGCCTCAATTGGCATCATCTAGTTTATAGCCAGGTAAATGCCATCATTGTTACAATAACTAATTTTGAGAAATGATTTGGTGATATTCTTGTGAAAAAAGGAATAGGCTATATTACACGAATTGGGTTTTGTTTGAGGCTTTTGTAAAAACGTGCTTTTACATTACGTGCCAATTGCGCAACCCCCAAGCAACCCAAAACATGCATTGTGGTTTTGGATGATAGGCTATAATGCAATTCAACACTAGACTGTCAGTGGCAGAGAAATTGGGCAGAATGTTGTTTTGTTGCCTGATTTACAGACGGCTAAATTGGCCCGCTAAAACAGGACGAGTAAAGGCCCAGCACCCCTACTTCCCGCGGTTATGGATTAGAGGTATTATATCACATTATTAGATGTCATTTAGGCTTTACATAGAAGTAATACTCATCTGGCCTCCTAAACTTGGCCTGCTATTGATGGTATAAATAAAACTGTGTGAAAGCTGGACTCCCATTAATACACATCTGCACACGGATTGTTGTCACAGAAACACTGTTCCAGTTCGTCACGGTAATGACAGCCTGTCAATAAGCACTGTTTGGGCTTGAGCACAGTGAGGGGACGAGACAATGTGAATGCAAATGTCAAATTCAAAACAATGTGAAAACTCCTGGGTGGAGAGAGAGAGGGATTTTAATTATGGTAGTTGATTTTGTATCTTAACTGTGTGTGCGTGTGCGTGTGTGTGTATAAAGGTTAGGGAAAATAGGATTTTGAATGGGACTGAATTGTGTGTCCCCACAAGGTTAGTTGTACAAGACTGTTTGTGTGTGTATGTGTGTGTGAGTGCATATGAATGTGTGTGCTTGAGTGTTACTGCTGATAATTACATTTTAAAACACACCTGTTAGTTTCCCCGCATTGGTGCTAAAACATCTGTTAACTCCAGCTAAAATGACCCTGCTATTATCTTTACTCTGATATGATGCTTCCCTCTGTGCAGATACAGATAATGAAAGAACTCCACAATGCATAATACACCATGGAGAGATTATGTGGCATAATGTGCGCCCCATAACATTTTGGCCATGATGAGAATATGAAATGTTACGGTGGTAAAAATGTTGAATACTGCTTCGTGAGTACGTATAACTACACATCAAAATATGAAACACACACTAGCCCCGTACTGTGGCGGTGGAATTAGGAGTGGACACTCTCCAATCTAGAATGCTATGTCAGGGTTTCATTGGGATTAACAGAGATGATAATTTGGTACTTTAGTGGAATTGGGAGATTTACGCTGCTCTGCTGTACACAGACTAGGATTAACACAGATTATAGGGACTAACACAGCTGGTTATTCCCACTGGGTTTCCACCTAGGGTGGCCCAACCAGTGTGTGGCGGGTACAGTAATGCTGTCAAACCCGGGATTACTCGAAATGTATGAATGTGTTGACCTGCAGTTAACCCCTTCTCGAACAACGTTGTCACACACACACACACACACACTTGTTATCGAACTGTGTAAGAACGCTCATTTACTCACAGCTAAAGTGTGCAGTGTGCCCTAACCGATGGACACCAATGTCAATATTCCAGCCAGGTCACTCAAGATACAATGTGATATTTGACATTTTTCCAGGTCCCCAGCATGTCGGGAAATGTATTCAAATTTTGCCTCTAGGGGCAACGGTGAGCGCTATTACCATCAAGTAGACTTGCGGCTTGCTAGGGTATTATGGATGGGGGTGGCAGATGGGCATAAGCCACAAGCTCTGCTCCAAGGGTCATGTGTTCAATCCCAGTGGTAGGCACACATTTGTGTTTGTTTGTTTCAATCCTATCCAAACCTTAACCCTTACCTTATCCATTCTGAATCAACGTCTAAACTTAACCGTTGAGTTGTTTCTGTTGTATCCCTATCCAAACCTTAACCCTTACCTTATCCATTCTGAATCAACGTCTAAACTTAACCGTTGAGTTGTTTCTGTTGTATCCCTATCCAAACCTTAACCCTTACCTTATCCATTCTGAATCAACGTCTAAACTTAACTGTTGAGTTGTTTCTGTTGTATCCCTATCCAAACCTTAACCCTTACCTTATCCATTCTGAATCAACGTCTAAACTTAACCGTTGAGTTGTTTCTGTTGTATCCCTATCCAAACCTTAACCCTTACCTTATCCATTCTGAATCAACGTCTAAACTTAACTGTTGAGTTGTTTCTGTTGTATCCCTATCCAAACCTTAACCCTTACCTTAACCATTCGGAATCAACGTCTAAACTTAACTGTTGAGTTGTTTCTGTTGTATCCCTATCCAAACCTTAACCCTTACCTTATCCATTCTGAATCAACGTCTAAACTTAACTGTTGAGTTGTTTCTGTTGTATCCCTATCCAAACCTTAACCTTTACCTTAGACAGATATTTCACTCAAATGACACTGTTTCCACATGCTAAAGTTTTAGCATTTGTGGCACAAATCCGATTTAAGTCATGGGACCAATGTTAGCATTTTTCGCACATAATTTCCAAATCATCTGAATGTATCTAAAATGTATTGTGAAGCCCAACAGAGTCGCTTCTAGAGGATTTGAACATGAATATGTTAATATAGGTCCCATGACTTGAATTAGGTCCCATGACTAAACCCAAGCATTAGGGCTGAAACAGTTTGTACTGTAGGTTTGGGGTCACGGTTCAGTTAAGTTTCGGTACAGCGGGAAAATGAAATGCCAACAGTTACTGTATTTCATTATTGTTAATTTAAGAAAATACAAGGTGCTGGTTTTCCTGATTGTGAAAACAAGCAATATGACTGCGAAATCAATATGTTTAACATGACTCAGGCATTGAATAGGCTTATGTTATAATGCTTGGTTGCACAGAGAAAAAGATGCACACTTATGTGACTATCACAAAAGGGGCATGTCTTTAGGATGGTACTTCTCGTCTCCCACTCCGGGGTAATGTGATGGGATGTCACTGTTAAGTAGCTCTCTGTGGCCCTGGAGCTCCATTCATCTGTAGTAAGCGCAACACAGGGTGCAGGGGCCAATTAATTGGCAACTTCAGCTTTGGCTTGCTTATATACAGCAAGTACTATCTGGTTGCTGAAATGGGTTCTAGAGGGAAGTTTGCAATGTGGCTCACGACGTGCTGAAACTCCTATTCTCAACCACCAAGAGTGGGCGCATATCCGCGGCTACAAAAACCTTTCGCTCTTGTCATTTCTTTGGCCCGGTTAGAATCAGCTGCGAAGGGCTGCTTGAATGCAGAGGGGCGACAAGGTTGTATTGTTGTTTCTTTCTGTTCCTATCTTGCTCCGGTGGTAAGAATACGTGGGTGATTTCGGTGTAAACGTGTCGGTGTTGGCAGCTGCATAGGCTCGTTGAGCAGTCGCGACATCCTATTAGCGTTTCATCCACAAGTCTGTCAATCGGCGTTGTAGTAGGAAGCCAAAATGTTGCCAAACTGGAGATTGAATTGATGATGGAGGATCCACCTGGTTTATCAACCCACCACTCACCATCATACAGAACTAGTTCCCGGCTGCGCCTCACAAAAGGACAATTTGAAACGCACCAATTAAGATTAGAATTTTGATTACAAGGTGTGCATAAACTCCAGTTGTCTTCACGGAAAAGCCTGAAATGTTTTTTTCAGATCAGATTTACTCAAGAGGCACAAAACGCAGCATGGTGTCATAGAATTACGACATTATGTTAAGTTCCCACACTCGGTTTTTCTTAGAGGCAACATAATAGGGTTCTTAGAACTCTCATGTGTCTGTGTGAAGAGGGAGAAGCCTCTGAGATTTAACGTTGACAGTAGATTTACGATGGCTTGGTGATAAGACAACATTCCATTCCATGATTAGTGTCGGCGTGCCTGTCTGTTGGTGCCAGGGAGACCCAATCTCCAGTTTATTTAAAGAGAAGATTTAGTATTCTCGGTTGTATTAGTATTTTTGTATAAGCAAGCAGTAAATGAACTAGAGACAGACATTTGGCGCAATGTAAATCTTGATGTCTGTTGCATGAGAGCACAATGTACCTTTGTATAATTTTCATGTATCTGTTCTTCGTCACAAGGACTCAGGAAGACTATAAGAGTTGTAACCTAACCCTGTTTATTTTGGGCTTTAACAAAGAATGATGTACTCCTATATGCTTAATTTAGAGTTATTAATGTAACTTCAGTTGTTCTACAAATGTTGGGCGATATGTTTTGATTTTTAATACATTGTAAGGCTGCATGATGAGACTAATGATGATTTGAAAAAAGTAACTTGAAAGGCATGAGCTCTGCTTTTTGTTTTGCTCAGGCTGTACACACTTCAAAAGTCTCTCATTCATATTTTGACAAGCACTTGATAATGCCTTAAATTTCACAGAGGCATCTCCTTTGTGGCCGTAATGCACCCTAAACAAATGGATTCCTTTTGCGGCCCGAAGTGCTCCATTGTGCCCTTCTCCCTGAGTGTCCTGCGAAATCCGAAGCGCTTCTCTCTCGCACTCTCCATCATGTGATCTGGCCTTTCTCACAAGCTACAAGTGAAGACAGACACATCTGGGACGCAACTGCGCACATTCTTATCCAATTCCGAGGTGCATATTGAAGATATTGGAAGAATTAGTCTATGTCAATCTACTATCCCACATAGTACAAAAGTCAATCTATTCTATTCTGTGTGCGAGAAATAAATATTCCAAACATAGTCTGGGACAGTTGTGGGATGTGATATATCCCAAATTAATACAACCACTAGCATAAACTATTCAGCAATTTCTGTACATATTCATCACAGCAGTAGTAGTAGGCTATAAGCGCTAATGTTCCATTAGCGCAAAACACCATTATCAAAAGTGACCACAAATGTGATTATGCATGTAATGCTTTATTATAAAGGTGCATTTTTATGGTGAACATTTTCTTCCCCAAACATGAAACTCACGCGTTGCTTATATATGCAGTTAGGCTTTTCTTATGCTGGGCATCATTCACAAGTGATAAACTAATATTGTCACCCATCAGACTATTCTTGATTTAATCTTGTGTTTACATATACTAAATAATATATGTGTGACATTGGTTTTGATTTAGAAAGAAGCATGATAATGGTCCAGTCTCAAGACTGGGGCAGGGGAAAACATGTCATCTATGCATTTATATAGTGAATGGAGGAAGCGTTTCCCCTGGTTAATTTTCATGCCAGCCAGGTAGGCTATTCTCCTGTTGTAAATAGAACCAATGTGCTTAATATTAGGAAAGTTGAGAAATACATATAGCAGGCCTAACCTATAGAAAGCTTTGTATTTTTATTAGAGGCCATCACTCTGTTTTCTCCCTCGATTGCATAGCCAATAGAAATGTTGAGCAACACGAGCACATTGGCTCTCATGAAGTGTTTGATTAGATTTTTAACACATTTGCATTGCTGTCAGAGTGGTTACAGGGACAATAGAATGCTGAGTACCAGGCAGTTAGCACGTTTGGTAGGCTACTAATGACCATCAGCAGCATCAGAACTTGGAGAAGCCTAATTACCGTGCCTTCATTACTTGTGACCGCAGGTGTGGCTTTAATACGATCACCGCAACAGCCCCAATAGAGGATCCAGGCAGGCCGGAATAAAAACATTGTCATTTTTTAAATTAAATACTTAACTTCTCCAGCCCTCTTCCCCCCTCTCCTTCTCCCTCTTCCCCCTCTCCCTCTTTCTCCCTCTGTAATGTCCTCCATCTATTTTACACTGGAAGCTCTACTGCAGTGCAATTAGGGGCAAGACCTGGGTGCACACACACACACACACACAGACACACACACACACACGCACACATACACACACACACGTACACACACTGCCGTGGTCTATCTGATCACCAGGATCACGAGGGGAGCTCGTGACCCAGTGATCCCTCTAATTGTGTGTTTCTGCATAGCCTGCTATAGTGTTTCTGAGAGAGAGAGAGAGAGATATCACAAAAAGCTATTCATACCTCGGCCTAAACATCGGCGTCACAGGTAACTTCCACAAAGCTGTGAACGATCTGAGAGACAAGGCAAGAAGGGCCTTCTACGCCATCAAAAATAACATAAAATTTGACATACCTATTTGGATCTGGTTAAAATACTTGAATCAGTTATAAAACCCATTACCCTATATGGTTGTGAGGTCTGGGGTCTGCTCACCAACCAAGAATTCACAAAATAGGACAAACACCAAACTGACTCTGCATGCAGAATTCTGCAGAAATATCCCCAGTGTACAACAAAAAACACAAAATAATGCATGCAGAGGAGAATTAGGCAGATACCTGCTTATTATCAAAATCCAGAAAAGAGACGTTCAATTCTATAACCACTTAAAAGGAAGTGATTGTCACGCGCTGACCTTAGATATCTCTGTTTTTCTGTATATTTTGGTTAGGTCAGGGTGTGACTAGGGTGGGTACTCTAGTTTTTGTATGTCTAGGGGTTTTTGTATGTCCATGTTGGCCTGATATGGTTCCCAATCAGAGACAGCTGTTTATCGTTATTGGGGATCATATTTAGGTAGCCATTTTCCTCATTTGTGTTGTGGGATCTTGACTATTGTTTAGATGCCTGTCTGCACTAATTTGTATAGTTTCATGTTTCGTTCGTTGGTTTTGTTGTTTTTGTTAAGTGTTCTTTAAAATAGAATGTACCTATACCACGCTGCGCCTTGGTCTCACTCATACGACGAATGTGACAGTGATTCCCAAACCTTCCATAACAAAGCAGAGATATGAACCTGGAGAAGAGTCCCCTAAGCAAACTGGTGCTGAGGCTCTGTTCACAAACACACACAGACCCCACAGAGCCCCAGGACAGCAATACAATTAGACCCAACCAAATCATAAGAAATCAAAAAGATAATTACTTGACACATTGCAAAGAATCTACAAAACATCTGAACAAACTAGAATGCTATTTGGCCCTCAACAGAGAGTACACAGTGACAGAATACCTGACCACTGTGACTGACATAAAATGAAGGAAAGCTTGACTATGTACAGGCTCCGTGAGTATAGCCTTGCAATTGAGAGAGGCTGCCATAGCCTGTTTTCTCTTGAGATCCAGGTCTGCCTATGTGCACACTGCCCACAAAATGAGGTGAAAACGGAGCTCCCTAACCTCCTGCCAAATGTATGACCATGTTAGAGACACATATTTCCTTCAGATTAGACAGACACACAAAGAATACGAGAACAAATCCAATTTTGATGCCATCACAGCACCTGTTGCCATAAGAAAAGGGCAACCAGTGAAGAACAAACACCATTGTAAATATAGTATTTATGTTGATTTATTTTCCCTTTTGTACTTTAACTATTTGCACATCGTTATAACACTGTACATAGCCATTATATGACATTTGAAATGTTTCTATTGCTTTGGAACGTTTGTGAGTGTAATATTTACTGTTCATTTCATATACTCAGCTTTGTACTCAGCTTTGTTCTCTCAAGAGGAAATCACTCTGTTACTGGCTCTCATTGATTGTCCTTGGGAGCTAGCTAACAGAGCAACATTAGCCTCCTAGCGTGGTCTATCCCTGATCCAGAAAAATAAAGAGGATGTGACAGCGATTTCACAGAAACAATGGAACGTTATATTTTTGTTTACTTGCAATTTATTCCCTATTATTGACAATTATAAGGTTTGAAAAAGTCAGGATCGCTAGCAGAGGTCTTGGGGAGCCTTCCACTTCTAGGTTTGTGTAAACTTCTGACTTCGTTCCTGGTAAGCCCTTGCTGTGGTCTCCTGGTGGCGAGTGGCTGTAGTCCGGACGGCCGCTGTCTTCTGTTCTGTTGGTGCTGAACTTCAGAATTCCTATTCAGTCGCTGTCCACTTCAATGGTGCTGAATCTCTGACCACTGCTATTTCAGCTTTTTTATGATTTTTTTTTTTTACCTCAGCTGTCTACAGTAAACAGTTTGAATATTTGATAACAACAATGAACTATGAGGTTACAGTATATTACTGTATAATAAACTCCATATTATGAGTTATTTTTCTTAACCTCAACTGTTTTCTTGCAGTTCGGCAGATGAGCAGTTTCGCTGGAACATCCAAGGTAGACTAAACGTCAAATACTTTACTTTTTATAAGCCGTTTTTATTGATAATTGATCACTGTATAATATTTTATTATGCATATTTCCTAAGAATACAACCAGATATCACAGACATGGACATCATCAAATTTGTGTGACATTGAAAATACACACCCTTTATGGAGGTTGTATCACGACTGTGACCCAGACTAACCTGTTCCCCCTGCTTCCTGTTTCCTGTTTCCTGTCCAGCTGATGGCCAGAAGGACATAGAGGATGAGCTGACCACAGGACTGGAGCTGGTCGACTCCTGCATCAGATCCCTGCAGGAGTCTGGAATACTGGACCCTCATCAATACAACACAGGAGAACGTGAGGACAACTCTTATTTTAATATGACAGGGTGTGTTTGTGTGTAACGTTCCCATTCTTTCTTTAGTCTCTTCCTATATATTGATATGTTTCCTCTGGTGCAACTTCCCGCTAAGAGCTCATTTAGGGACACGGAAGAAATAACACAATCACATTTGTAAGACATTTCCATCTCTCTGTCGTCAATGCTACCCCAAAGAGGTTTATAGCCATCAGTTTGTATTTACTGAAAGCCCATTTCAGAAATGATATATTACAAAAGAAACACAAACCAAACCGTTTAGTCTTACTGATGCACACACAGACTTTTCCGTTTGATGGAAGGAGAGTGGTTTATAAATGTAGTGTATCTCTCCTAATAGTCCTCAAAATGACAGTCATTCCAATGAGAGTCGAGGGGACTATTTAGTTGGAAAGAACAGAACACCCTCGGTTTGGATTTTCCTCTGTCAGTTCAGAAGCAGACAACATTATATTACACAAAAAAAAACGATATACAAAACAGCATATACAGGCTTGTGTGTGTGTGTGTGTGTGTGTGTGTGTGTGTGTGTGTGTGTGTGTGTGTGTGTGTGTGTGTGTGTGTGTGTGTGTGTGTGTGTGTGTGTGTGTGTGTGTGTGTGTGTGTGTGTGTGTGTGCGTGCGTGCGACATCCCCCTCTCGCTGTGAAGCACAAAGTGGCGTTTGTTTAATAATTCATAGGAATGTAGAGTAGGAGAGGAGATGGGTGGAGGAGACGAGAGGAGGTTGCTGTGAAACTCTACTGCAGATAGTTTTAATCCCCGACTACACAGAGACAGATTATGGATAGAACAGTCCTCTCTCTCATTTTAGCCTGAAAACATATTGATGTGTTTGTTGGCATCACAAGGGAGTTCAGGGGGTGAAGGGCTGTTTGGATTCCCAGGCTTACAGCAAAACGAGAGAACATGGAGGGTTTAACTTAGAGAGGTAGTGCTTCTAAAAAGATGACACTTAAACCAAAACACAGAGAACCAAGTGTACACTCTTAAGCTGTATTCAAATACCCATACTAACCTAACATTAGGTAGCTAACACATACCAGTACATACAAGCAACTGCTGTAATGATATGTTATGCGGTTCATAAGGCTAGCTAGCATACCTAACAAATTGTCAGGCAACACAACGTGTAACGTAACTTATTTGAAAAGTCATAAATGTTTTATTCCATTGCTCAACATGTTCTCAACATTTGTCATAATTTGTTAAATTAATGAATATTTACTTTTTGTACTTACATTTGTTATCCGCTCGTCTGACTTTTTCTTCAAATCTGAAATTCTTGTGAAGCCACGCCCATTTTCTGAAGATTTGCATTATGGGCCCCAAAAGCACGGAAATACTTCAAATTTTGCAGAATATAGTACAAAATCATTTGAAACATTTAGCATACTAACGATATCCATACTATGACCAATAAGCATACTACATACTTAAATTACGTCATAAATAGTACAGTCAGTGCGGTTCGTATGAGTATTTCGATCACAGCTTTAGAAAAAAGGGTTCTTCGGTTGTCCCCATAGGACAGGGATGGGCAACTGCCGGCCCGCAGGCCGCTCCCCTTTTGAAGGCCCTTGGATCAATGTATTTTTTTGTACTCAGTTGAGGTTGTAGAATACCACAAGGTTCAAGTTTGACATTTGTTTGTTCATCTGCAGTTTTTCTCTTGTTATGCCAGTCACTGATAGTCATTAAATTAGTTGGTAAATGAGTCTAGCGGCCAGCTATCTAAACTTGTTATCATGGTTGAATTACCGGCCGCGTAATTTTGTTAGTCAGTCGGACACAGATATCATATTAAAATGGCAAACATTTCTCTGCACCCTATGGAAAAATCAGTAGAAATGACCTCTAAAACAAAAACAAAATGGCTCTACACTGTAAAGAGGAGGGCTGCAATTAGAGTTTTATTGCAATGTGTGTGTGTGTGTGTGGGGGTCTGTTTTTCAAAGGGTTTCCTATGAGGACAGCTGAAGAACCCTTTTAGGTTCGAGATAGCCCCCCCCTTTTTAAAAAATATAGTCCTGCATTTTTAGTTCCAGAGGTGGTAGAGATGGTGGTTAAAGGCTGTCATTTCCTGTTGGTTATGTAGAGAAATGTAAAAGCCTAAAAAGCCTAAGAGCACTTCTGGTGAGTTACACACAACTAAATGTCAGACAAAGACAGAGTGGCTCAGATGAAAACTGTGTTTGTGGTATGGTGTGTGTGTGCTCTGCTGACATAAACATCAAAGGGAGCGAGAGGGACAATATGAGAGAGAGAGAGAGGGAGAGGGAGAGGGGGGGGGGTGAGGGAGAGAGAGTATTTTTCTCTCCAATAGGGAGTAGGAAAAGCCTGTGATTGATGTATTTAAGCACAGTGAGATATAGCACACGTCATGGACCTAACTACCGTTAAGTAAGCCCAGACCAACCCTGCCCCTTATCCCTGTGTGTGTACGTGTGCACCTATGTGTGTGTGTGTGTGTGACAGAGGACAACAGTATTGTTCTCCTCGCTCTGGAGAATGTATGCCTCTTCACCCAGCAGTGCTCCTCTCAAATGGAGTGTGGGTGTGTGTGTTCCCTCTCGTCCCCGAAGAGTGTTGCTCTCTAAGGGAATGTGTTGTGTTGACCCAGAATGCTTAGCGTTCTGATGCTGATGGAGACTGATAGTGTAAACATGCTTAGGTCCAGTGTGTGTGTGTGTGTGTGTGTGTGTGTGTGTGTGTGTGTGTGTGTGTGTGTGTGTGTGTGTGTGTGTGTGTTTAAACATGCCACAGTTGAGAGTGACATTACTCCACACAGCCCAGATCACAAATTAAACAATTCTAGGCTGAGAGACGCCAACGCATAAATGACAGAAGGAAAGAGAGAACGTGAGAGAGATAGAGCTGTGATTAAAGAGAGAAATGCATGCTCGCTTACTCTCCTCACAATTTCTCACCCATCCCCCCTTCTCCTCTCCCCTCCTCCGCTCCTCTCCCCTCCCCTCCTCTGCTCCTCTCCTCTCTCCTCTTCCGCTCCTCTCTCCTTCTCTGCTCCGTTCTGCTCCTCTGCTCCTCTCCTCTCTCTTTCTCCGCTCCTTTCCTCTCTCCTTCTCCGCTACTCCCCTCTCTTCTTCTATGCCCCTCTCCTCTCTCCTTCTCTGGCCCTCTCTCCTTCTCTGCCCCTCTCTCCTTCTCTGCTCCTCTCTTCTTCTCTGATCCTCTCATCTCTCCTTCTCTATTCCTCTCCTCTCTCCTTCTCTGCTCCTCTCCTATTTCCTTCTCTGCTCCTCTCCTCTCATCTATCCCCTCCTCTCCTCTCTCCTTCTCTGCTCCTCTCATCTCTCCTCCTCTCCTCTGAGGTCACCTTCCCTTTTCCTCCTTTCTACCTCCGATACGCTGCCTTCCACTTTTTCCTACTTTACCCTTATTTCCCTATTTCCCTCATCTTCTCTCCTCCTCCTCTGTAACCCGTTATCCAACCCCTCCTCCCTCTCCTCCTCCCCTGTAACCCCTTATCCACCCCCTGCTCCCTCTCCTCCTCCTCTGTAACCCGTTATCCACCCCCTGCTCCCTCTCCTCCTCCTCTGTAACCCGTTATCCACCCCCTGCTCCCTCTCCTCCTCCCCTGTAACCCCTTATCCACCCCCTGCTCCCTCTCCTCCTCCTCTGTAACCCGTTATCCACCCCCTGCTCCCTCTCCTCCTCCCCTGTAACCCCTTATCCAACCCCTCCTCCCTCTCCTCCTCCCCTGTAACCCCTTATCCACCCCCTGCTCCCTCTCCTCCTCCCCTGTAACCCCTTATCCAACCCCTCCTCCCTCTCCTCCTCCCCTGTAACCCCTTATCCACCCCCTGCTCCCTCTCCTCCTCCCCTGTAACCCCTTATCCAACCCCTCCTCCCTCTCCTCCTCCCCTGTAACCCCTTATCCACCCCCTGCTCCCTCTCCTCCCTCTCTGTATCCCCTTATCCACCCCCTGCTCCCTCTCCTCCTCCCCTGTAACCCCTTATCCACCCCCTGCTCCCTCTCCTCCTCCCCTGTAACCCCTTATCCATATCCAACCCCTGCTCCCTCTCCTCCTCCCCTGTAACCCCTTTTCCACCCCCTGCTCCCTCTCCTCCTCCCCTGTATACCCTTATCCAACCCCTCCACCCTCTCCTCCTCCCTTGTAAACCCTTATCTACCCCCTCCTCCCTCTCCTCCTCCCCTATAACCCCCTATCCACTCCTCCTCCCTCTCCTCCTCCCCTATAACCCCTTATCCAACCCCTCCACCCTCTCCTCCTCCCTTGTAAACCCTTATCCACCCCATCCTCCCCCTCCTCCTCTCCCTTTCCTGATAAATGATGTATGCTTTTTCTAAATCACTGAGGGCTGAAACGCTGCACTGCCTGTTCTAAATAGCTGCATCTCTCTCCTTCCCTCCCTCTCTCTCTCTCTCTCTCCCTCTCCCCCTCTCTCCTCCCCTCCCTCTCTCTCTCTCTCTCTCTCTCTCTCTCTCTCTCTCCCTCTCTCTCCCTCTCCCCTCCTCTCCCTCTCCCTCTCCCTCCCTCCCTCTCTCTCTCCCTCTCCCCCTCTCTCTCTCTCTCTCTCTCTCTCCCCAGCTCTTCTTTCCCAGAGTTCTTTGCAGCTCAACTCCACCCCAGAGGCTTCGCTCCAGTACTCCGCCAGCTACCATAGCAACCAGACCCTCGCCCTTAGCGACAGTGCTGCAGCGGCAACCCCACAGCGCAGTGGACAGGTCGGAGGGGCCGTGCACAGCTACAACCAGGTAGGTCACCATGACAATGATGATGAGGAGAAAGATGAGGATATGATAATGATGATGATGAGGATAATGCATATGTTTAGCGATTCACAATCTCTTCTTGTAAAGCAGTTGTCGCATTCAAGACAAAGTTACTCTCATATGTTACTGCGATATTTGTTTATATTTTCTGTAGCCGAACACTCCTGTCCTGAGCAGTTTTTATTCTGTACCCAGGGATGGAGGAAGGGAGCCAGGCAGGGAGTTCTCTGCCCAGCTCTCCTCTTGACTGGGCGATGTGGCTGTTCTGCACACTATCGACTGCTTTCACCTTTTCTAATGCTCCTTAGCTTAACCTTATGAAGGGTAAAGTCACGTTCCACAAGTCAAAAGACTTCAGTTAGCTGTTGGCTCTCAATAAGCAAACGGAGTCGGCTCTAACTTTCTCTCCTCTTTCCCATTCCCCTTTATCTCTCTCTCTCTATTTGTCATGCACACCATCGTGTGTGGGCTATCCTGCTGCTCTACACAGGTCATAGTAGCCTGGGGAGGTGTGTGGCTAGTAGAGGTTAGAGGAAAGAGACAGATACATTTAGCACAGTTTCTTTGATCTAGGTGGAAGGGAGAGGGGAGCAGTGAAGGTGGACTGTTTAATTGCATGGGGAGATACCAGTTTGGTTTGTTATTTCTCTAATACTTTGTTAAAGGAGGTGAATGGGTGTTCATCTCCTCACACTGTTCATTTTTTCACAAGCTAGCTGACAGTACAAAACACACACACACACACACACACACACACACACACACACACACACACACACACACACACACACACACACACACACACACACACACACACACACACACACACACACACACACACACACACACACACACACATACATACATACATACATACATACATACATACATACATACATACATACATACATACATACATACATACATACATACATACATACATACACACATACACACATACACACACACAACACTTTCACACACACAACACTTTCACACACAAACACACACAGGTGCTCATCCACTCAGACATACTCACAACAACACCTGCCATTTGTTACCAACTGCAAAGCTTTATGAAAAGATACAGCATGCATTGAGATGTTTTATTTTGCTGTCTGTATGGTTATGAATAATACATAGGGATACATTTTGAAATAGTAGCTAATTACTAGAGGAAAGGAAATGCAAATGTATGTTTTTCAGTGTACCAGTATCAGTACACACACACAAACACACACACAATTTGAGGCTTGGAGAAAATTTGAAATTTGACGTTTGGAGAAATGTGGACAAACGTTGGAATTTTATGTCAAATTGTTAAAACCAGGAGATCTTGTCACACACACACACACACACACACACACACACACACACACACACACACACACACACACACACACACACACACACACACACACACACACACACACACACACACACACACACACACACACACACACACACACACACACACACACACACACACACAAAGAAAAACAAGAGACTGACAAGAGAGAGGAAGAGGAGCATTGCCTGTCTCTCTTGTCTTCTTTCTTCTTGTTTCAATTGTGCCAATATGAGGGTTCCTGTCCACTTTTCCCATCCTCCCCATCACCCAATCCCCCCAACCCTGCCCTGTCCTCCCTCTGTGTCTCTCTGTCTGGTTGTGTTCCACTGATGGTTTGCCCTGTCTGTCAGGTTGATTGGGGAGATGTTCTGAGTAGCACTGGCTGTATACTCTACTCTAGACCAGGACAGACTGATTATATAAGGCTACTGCATCACATACAGTAGAGCCTCTTATACACTACTACTAGCTAGGTATTTATACTACAATGGTACTTCTGCTTCAACAATGCATAGAGATCTAGCACCTATAACACACACTGTGAATCTCTTAAGATGAGTGGAGCGTAGTGCCTATCTATTTATCTTTCATTTTGTGTGTGCATGTGTGTGTGTGTGTGTGTGTGCATTTGTTTATGTAAGCCACTGTCTCAGATAGCCGTTTTCCTGCAGTGTATTTATACCACTATGGGCCTCCGGATGAATATTTAACGTATGGAGATGTGTCACCTGGTACAGAGGGATCAGGCTGTATCTGCACACCGACATTACAGCAGAGTCTCCCTCAATGCTGAAACCCCAAGACAACCACAGGATTGGTCTCTGTCTCTGTGTCCCAAATGGTACCCTATTCCCTATATAGTAAGCATTACTTTTGATCAGAGCACTAGGACAACAATAGGGGATAGGATGCCATTTGGGACTCAGAGTGTTTAAGACTTTAGTCTAGTGAACTAATGACTGCAGGTTTTAAACAGCATAATCCAACCCATGTCTGATGAATCAGTTTTTCTGGCCTTCTGTGAAGGCCAGGCACCACACCCTAATAGGGTAAATATTTCCCCTTAATCATATCACAATCAACTTATACCAGTTCAATGTGGACACAAAAAGAATACTTAAAAACATTTTTTAAATAAAATATTGTATTAATATGATAATTAGGTGATACAGTTGAAGTCGGAAGTTTGCATACACTCAGATTGGAGTCATTATAACTTGTTTTTCAACCACTCCACAAATATCTTGTAAACACAGTATAGTTTTGGTAAGTCAGTTAGGACATCTACTTTGTGCATGACACAAGTAATTTTTCCAACAATTGTTTACAGACAGATTATTTAACTTATAGTTCGCTGTATCACAATTCCAGTGGATCAGAAGTTTACATACACTAAGTTGACTGTGCTTTTAAACAGCTTGGAAAATTCAAAAAAATGATATAATGGCTTTAGAAGCTTCTGATAGGCTAATTGACATCATTTGAGTCAATTGGAGGTGTACCTGTGGATGTATTTCAATGCTTACCTTCAAACTTACTGTCTCTTTGCTTGAAATCATGGGACAATCCAAATAAATCAGACAACACCTCAGAAACAATATTGTAAACCTCCACAAGTCTGGTTCATCCTTGGGAGCAATTTACAAACGACTGAAGGTACCATGTTCATCTGTACAAACAATAGTACACAAGTATAAACACCATGGGACCACGCAGCCGCCATACCGCTCAGGAAGGAGATGCGTTCTGTCTCCTAGAGATGAACGTACTTTGGTGCAAAAAGTGCAAATCAATCCCAGAACAACAGCAAAGGACATTGTGAAGATTCAGTAAAAAAAAGTCCTATATCGACATAACCTGAAAGGCGACTAAGCAAGGAAGAAGCCACTGCTCCAAAATCACCAAAAAAAGCCAGACAACGGTTTGCAACTGCACATGGGGACAAAGATCGTACTTTTTGGAGAAATGTCCTCAGGCCTGATGAAACAAAAATAGAACTGTTTGGCCATAATGACCATCATTATGTTTGGAGGAAAAATGGGGAGGATTGCAACCGTAAGAACACCATCCCAACCGTGAAGCATGGGGGTGGCAGCATCATGTTGTGGGGGTGCTTTGCTGCAGGAGGGACTAGTGCACTTCACAAAATAGATGGCATCATGAGTCAGGAAAATTACGTGGATATATTGAAGCAACATCTCAAGACATCAGTCAGGATGTTAAAGCTTGGTCGCAAACGCATCTTCCAAATAGACAATGACCCCAAGCATACTTCCGAAGTTGTGGCAAAATTGCTTAAGGACAACGAAGTCAAAATATTGGATTGGCAATCACAAAGCCCTGACCTCAATCCAATAGAACATTTGTGGGCAGAACTGAAAAAGCTGGTGCGAGCAAGGAGGCCTACAAACCTGACTCAGTTACTCGTGGTCCTTCTGTAGCTCAGTTGGTAGAGCATGGCGCTTGTAACGCCAGGGTAGTGGGTTCGATTCCCGGGACCACCCATACGTAGAATGTATGCACACATGACTGTAAGTCGCTTTGGATAAAAGCGTCTGCTAAATGGCATATATTATTATTATTATTATATATATTATTACACCAGCTCTGTCAGGAGGAATGGGCCAAAATTCACCCAACATTGTGGGAAGCTTGTGGAAGGCTCTCCAAAACGTTTGACCCAAGTTAAACAATTAAACAAATACGAATTGAGTGTATGTAAACTTCTGACCCACTGGGAATGTGATGAAAGAAATAAAAGCTGAAATAAATCATTCTCTCTACTATAATTCTGACATTTCACAATCTTAAAATTAAGTGGTGATCCTAACTGACCTAAGACAGGGGATATTTACTAGGATTAAATGTCAGGAATTGTGAAAAACTGCATTTAAATGTAATTGGCCAAGGTGTATGTAAACTTCCGACTTCAACTGAATCTCATTAAATATCTGCATATTTGCATAGCATGCAAATTCATTTTTCTAGACACTGGAGGAAATCTAAGTTAGAACCAGACTTATACAGAGCAGATTGTGGAAAAATATATTTTTTTCATCTTTCTATCTGTAAAATACTAAACATTTAATTTCAAAAGAAAATGTCATAAAGAATAGCGATGTGACACCATATCGAGTCTGGAGAATACCTCTAAGGATTACCACACAACATTTGGTGGATGCAGATGCTTCTGAAGCTTAGAGAAATTAGTTGTGGGATGAGTCTGACTTTCAGGAAATGTCAGATAAAGATAAGTACACTGAATTAAGACTAACAAAAGCCAAAAGCCAATGTTACTAATTGTAGTCCAGTTTGTAAAATGTTCTATGAAATTGGCTTTTACATATGTGTGTTTCAATATAGTGAGATTTGAAGTAATGGATGTACATGTATGTCTATTTCAAAGTGGTTACAATTCATGACATGTTGATGACGGTATGATACACTACCGGAAATATACATTTTCATCAACTTTTGACATTTTTATTTAGACTCTTTGAAAATACTAATATTAATGGACAAAAAGAAGTAGATGCAAAAATGTCCTTCTACCCTGTGATGCCTGGGCTTAATGAGTGACCTGGAACCACAGAGTCACTGTAATCAGTAGACACGCTTTGGCTTATTAGGGAGGGAAAATACAGCCTTGCTGAGGAACGTGTGTGTGTGTGTGTGTGTGTGTGTGTGTGTGTGTGTGTGTGTGTGTGTGTGTGTGTGTGTGTGTGTGTGTGTGTGTGTGTGTGTGTGTGTGTGTGTGTGTGTGTGTGTGTGTGTGTGTGTGTGTGTGTGTGTGTGTGCACTGTTAAACAGGGGCCTACTGCAAGCGAGCCTCAGCGTGTGTGTGTGGTTCACCTTTAGAGACATATTCATGGTGACTGTCATTAGCATAAGGGGAAGGAGCTCAGAGGAGTAGAAACATATGCTGTGCTCCTGTCTCTGAGGATCTAGAGGAATACATTAGATAACTCTGTCTGTTGTGTTGGGATAGGATCACTGTGACCCGGTGAAAAATGCATGATCTGATAGTGGATTCCAACTGGACCGGATATCATCTGTGGCAGTGTTATAGGTTCTACCTTTTAGAAATCTCTATCTGTTACCTTAAGAAGATGTAGAGCGAAGTGATGTGGTGATAAGGTAGAATAGTCATTTCCTGTCTTTTACGACCCCCCCCCTCTCTCTCTCTCTGTCTCTCTCTCTGTCTCTCTCTCTCTCTCTCTCTCTCTCTCTCTCTCTCTCTCTCTCTCTCTCTCTCTCTCTCTCTCTCTCTCTCTCTCTCTCTGTCTCTGTCTCTGTCTCTGTCTCTGTCTCTGTCTCTGTCTCTGTCTCTGTCTCTGTCTCTGTCTCTCTCTCTCTCTCTCTCTCTCTCTCTCTCTCTCTCTCTCTCTCTGTCTATTTTACTCCCCCCACTCTGTCTCTTCTTTCTCCTCTCTCCTCTATCACTCTCTCTTTACGCTCTCTCTTTCTCCCTCCAGGTGACATCTAGTCGTGCGGCCCAGCAGCAGGCAGGGGGAGGGGGAGGTAGTGGTGGAGACTCCTTCTCTCAGAGCCATGGCAGTGCCTTTCATCTGCCTGATGCACAGCTTCCTACAATCGGTATACTGTATATCTGCATTATATATATACAATATACCTACAATACCAGTACACATCTACATTATATAAATACAATATACTGTATACATAACATTATATAGACAGAATTTAGAGAGAGAGATAATGTCCTTAAAGAGACCAGGAACCACACATGCCATCCAATCTTTTTAGCTTTTGTTAGAAATTATTGTTTTATAATACAGTACATACCATTATACATAAAGAGAAATGAGACAGAGATAATACCATTAAAGGTACTACACATGGCATCCAATACTTTCAGCTTCGATTAGAAATTGCCCTTAGGCACAGATCTAGCAACAGCTTAGGGAAAGTGCTAAACTGGTATTAGATCAGCATCTAGAGGACTAATGTTCTTCAACTTTGTTATAACCCCTGTTCCATCTGATCCTAGGTCAGTACTACTCCAGTTCCACCCTGCCTGCCCAGCGTGTGAGTTCCCCTCTGACTGGAGGGGGATGTGGAGGGTCTGGTTCTCCCAGCAAGCTGCAGCGCCTGGGCTCAGCCTCAGACACACCGGGCTACGCTACCACCCAGCGCCTACCTTCCTCCTCCTCATCCTCACCCAACAAACAGTCCCCAGCCAACCGACTCGCCAAGTCCTACAGGTAGGGCCATTTCATTGGTTGGTTTGGGAGAAGAACGAAGTTAAACCTACAGTTGAAAACATTTAAAATGATTTCATAACCAAACAATTTGTTATGCTTACAGCACCACTGGTGCCGTGACAACAACAGGGTCTCCGCTGAGGGTGGGCTCTCCACCCAACTCCATAGCAACAGTTGCCGGGGGAGGGGCTAGCGCTTCATCATCCCCACTACACCTGGTGTGTATTGAAACACAGATATTCAATGCATAGTACTGCACATTATTCTTAAGCAAAATTCTCTAGAATAAAAATAATCATGTCTGTTCTTCACAATGGGTTTCTATGTGAATCACTAGATGAGTTCGGGCATAGGGAGCTACGCTACTCTGTCTCCTAAAAGACTGGCTGCTCACCACGCCTCCGACCAGTACAAGATATCCCATGAGCTCTATGCTACCGCTACGCTACAGAGGCCCGGCAGTCTGGCAGGTAAGACGTACACACACACAGGTGTGCAACGATGCTCCTCTCAAAGTGAATCCCTCCATGTATGCAATGTTATTTACTCTTCTGTATAGAGTTAAGTGAGTCCTTGGCCTAGAGTTGGTCTTTACCTTGTTATGTGGTCTGACTGTTGTCCTCGGTGTGAGTGAGTTGTTGACTGTTATCTTTGAGTTAGAGTTACTCAGTGGTAATAACTGTCTGTCAGGTTACTAACATCTTTTCTCTTATTGATCCCAATAACAGACCCGTGGCTCTGCAGTAATGAGTGGTTGTGCTCTGCAGTGTGTGTGTGTGTGTGTGTGTGTGTGTGTAGGTGTGTGTTGAATAAGCTGTGTGTTTGTTGAATGTCATCTGAAGGTTCAGTGCTTCTGAAGACTGCAATCAGCCTCTTATACAGCTGAGTCGTGATGCTTAAAGGGCTTTTTGTGTGGAGAGAGAATAGAACACAGGCCAGGGTTGTGCTCTATATTACACTTATAGAGAGTTTTGGAGACATTACTTCATACAAATACTCATTGATGTCTTTAGCTAGTGTCAGGTCCTTAAAAATTCCATCAATTCTAAAGTTTAAATTAAATTGTTTTCTAAGAATTGATACAAGACAGGATGTTGAAGATCGTTGACAGTGTACATTTGAAACGCTGCTAGCTATAACATGAATGCAACACTGAATGTTTGTGCTGTGTTATGCTCGCTACTTGTTTAATAATAATAATGTATTCATTTATCTTTGACGTTGAGCACAAACATCAAAGTGAAAACGTTAATGACTTTGTTGTAGAATGAGTTAAATCCTCAAGAGTAACAGGCTAAAGCAATACTTTGTAGTGGTGTTGCATTGTGGTTTTATGATCATATTTATATAATACTTTATAGTAATATAGTTCATGTCTTGTTTTTAGCACACAAACAGGAGGTTAAGAGCTGAACACAGGCAGCAGGGGACTTGGGCTGGTTTTGCATATTCCTTTTATTTCCTTTAATCATTATAACATTTTTCTGACTATATCAAATTTCAAGTTTCATAGTGTCATGGGAGGCCAGCTCCCTCCCTCTCTCTCTCCATCCCTCCATCCTAACAGTTGAGCACTTTGATTTGGGGAGCCTGAGCAGTGACTCAGTAAGTCTCCATGAGACATCAAAGAAGGGAGGGAAGAGAGCCGGAGAGGAGAGGAGGATGACAAGGATGAGACAGGCGACGGAGTGTGTCCATCATTCTAATTAGTGCTCCTCTCTTCTTGGTTCCATCCTTCCTTCCTTTCTGTCCTTTCTGTCCTTTCTGTCCATATTCAAACCCTCATTTTGGTAAATAACCATCAGTAGTGTTAAAGGGAGGCAGCTTCCTTCTCTTCATTATTACCACTAGATCAAATCACATGTTATTTGTCACGTGCTCCAAATACAGTGAAACACTCACTTACAAGCCCTTAACTAACAATAAAGTTTTAAGAAAATAAAGTTGAGAAAATATTTAGTAAATAAACTAAAGGGAAAAGGGGGGAGTAACACAATAAAACAAGAATAACGAGGCTATATACAGTTGTGCCAGTATCGAGTCAATGTGCAGGGGTACAGGTTAGTCGAGGTCATTTGTACATGCAGGTATGGGTAAAGTGACTATGCAAGTAGCAGTAGTGTAAAAACAAAGGGGGCGGCGGGGGGGTGTAAATGCAAATGCCGTAATTGCTGGACTATTAAGCACACCTGAATATAAACCGCACCCACTGAATTATTAAAAAATATGTATTTTGTACATAAATAAGCCTCACATGTCTATAAGCCGCAGGTGCCTACCGGTACATTGAAACAAATGAACTTTACACAGACTTTAAACGAAACACGGCTTGTAACAAAAATAAATAGGCTTTAACGAAACACGGCTTGTAACAAAAATTAAAACAGTAGCCTACCAAGAAAGTAATTGGTCACTATCTTCCTCCTCCTGTGCACTGAAACCACTGAAGTCATCTCCTTCGGTGTCGGAGTTGAATAGCCTCAGAATTGCTTCATCCGATGTTGGATCGTTTTCATTGTCGCTCTCGTCACTTTCATCCGGAGGCAAATACCCCGCTGAGCTCATGCTGCCCCTTCAACACGCAGCAGTCCAGCCTTTCGAAACCCGTTGATGATAGTGGATTTTTTGACAATGCTCCACTCTGTCAGGACCCACTGGCAGACTTGACCATAAGATGCTCTTCGCATGCGGCCCGTTTTAGTGAAGGATTTCTCCCCACTTGTCATCCAAGCCTCCCACTGAACAAGGAGCGCCACCTTAAATGCACGATTTACACTGATGTCGAGTGGCTGCAAATACTTTGGGCCATCTGCTTTTCTTCCCTCTGAAAGATTTTGTTGTCTTTCTGCACTGAGTCAGTTCCTCACGCTGCTTTCCAACGTCTTATCATCGACTCATTAAGGCCAAGCTCCCATGCAGCAGCTCTATTTCCTTTTCCGACAGCCAGATTTATCGCCTTCAACTTGAAAGCTGCATCATATGCATTTCTCCATGTCTTTGCCATGATGAGGGTGACAAAATTACTACCGTAATCAGAATGATGGGAAGTTCGATTTACGTCACATTATGTGACGTGCTCAGTTCTTTGGCGGCATGAATCTTGTGAAAGCGTGAAAAATCCACAAATTAGCCCCGTCATTGTATAAACCGCGAGGTTCAAAGTGTGGGAATAAAGTAGCGGCTTATAGCCCGGAAATTACGGTAATCAGGGTGGCCATTTGGTTAATTGTTCAGCAGTCTTATTGCTTGGGGGTAGAAGCTGTTAATGAGCCTTTTGGACCTAGACTTGGTGGTCCGGTACCGCTTGCCCTGCGGTAGCAGAGAGAACAGTCTATGACTTGGGTGGCTAGAGTCTTTGACATTTTTTGGGGCCCAGTGATGTACTGGACCGTACGCACTAACCTTTGTAGAGCCTTACTGTCAGATGCCGAGCAGTTGCCATATCAGGCAGTGATGCAACCGGTCAGGATGCTCTCAATGGTGCAGCTGTAGAACTTTTTGAGGGTCTGATGACCCATGCCAAATATTTTGTTTTATTATTAGCTCTTTCTGTCTCACTCTAGGTCTCTGTCTCTCTCTGTCTCTGTCTCTCTCTCTCTCTGTCTCTCTCGGTCTCTGTCTCTGTCTCTTGCTCTTTCACTCCCCTCTCCCCCTTCCTTCTTCCTCCCAGGGAGGGCCTACCATACATTTGCTATGCAGTGTAATGAACAAGCGCTCAGTGAGGAAATGTCAGAGGTGTCTGTGTTCGGGAATCCTGCCAGAAAAGGGGGAAACGCGTGCGCACACACACACACACACACACACACACACACACACACACACACACACACACACACACACACACACACACACACACACACACACACACACACACACACACACACACACACACACACACACACAAAGGACTGAGGAAAATGCATTTTGAATCTTATTATTTTATGGCTGATGCTAGACAATATGCTCTATAGAGATTACATAACAACACTGTCCTCCCTACACAGTAGCATGGCTAAAATACCCTCTACCACTGCAGATCAGCACAATATACAGTACCAGTCAAAAGTTTGGACACACCTACTCATTCAAGGGTTTTTCTTTATTTTTACTGTTTTCTACATTGTAGAATAATAGTGAAGATATCAAACTATGAAATAACACACATGGAATCATGTAATAACCAAAAAAGTTGTTAAACAAATCAAAATATGTTTTAGATTCTTCAAAGTAGCCACCCTTAGCCTGGATGACAGCTTGGCACCCGCTTGGCATTCTCTCAACCAGCTTCACCTGGAATGTTTTCCAACAGTCTTGAAGGAGTTCCCACATATGCTGAACACTTGTTGACTGCTTTTCCTTCACTCTGCGGTCCAACTTATCCCAAACCATCTCACTTTGGTTGAGGTCGGGTGATTGTGGAGACCAGGTCATCTGATGCAGCACTCCATCACTCTCCTTCTTGGTCAAATAGCCCTTACACAGCCTGGAGGTGTGTTCGGTCATTGTCCTGTTGAAAAACAAATCACAATCCCACTAAGCGCAAACCAGATGGGATGGCTTATCACTGCAGAATGCTGTGGTTGCCATGCTGGTTAAGTGTGCCTTGAATTATAAATAATTCACTGACGGTGTCACCAGCAAAGCACCCCCACGCCACCACACCTCCTCCTCCATGCTTCACATTGGGAATTACACATGGAGAGAGCATCCTACTCTGCGTTCCGTTGGAGAGCGCAACCTACTCTGCGTCCCACAAAGAAACGCCGTTTGGAACCAACAATCTCAAATTTAGACTCATCAGACCAAAGGACAGACTTCCACCGATCTAATATCCATTGCTCGTGTTTCTTGGCTCAAGCAAGTCTCTTCTTATTATGGGTTTCCTTTAGTAGTGGTTTCTTTGCAGCAATTTGACCATGAAGTCCAGATTCATGCAGTCTCCTCTGAATAGTTGATGTGAAGATGTGTCTGATACTTGAATTATGAAGCATTTATTTGAGCTGCAGTCTGAGGTGCAGTTAACTCTAATCAACTTATCCGGTGCAGCAGAGGTAACTCTGGGTCTTCCTTTCCTGTGCCGGTCACCATGAGAGACAGTTTCATCACAGCGCTTGATGGTTTTTGTGACTGCACTTGAAGAAACTTTCAAAGTTCTTGACATTTTCCAGATTGACTGACCTTCATGTCTTAAAGTAATGTTGGACTGTTGTTTCTCTTTGCTTATTTGAGCTGTTCTTGCAATAATAGGGACTTGGTCTTTTACCAAATAGGGATATCTTCTGTACACTACCCCTACTTTGTCACAACACAGCTGATTGGCTCAAACACATTATGAAGGAAATAAATTCCACAAATTAACTTTTAACAAGGCACACCTGTTAATTTTTTGTCATATACGGTACATTTTAATCTCACTTTCTGTCTACCAACTAAATATACTTTCCTGCAACCCGCCTCACCCATTGTGGTACGGATCTGCTATTTTTATTCCTTATAACTGGAACCTCCGCCAGGAGCTAGCCAGCTAACTAGCTACTAGTCTCTGTTAGCCACGGCTAGCAGTCTTCACATTTAGCTCGGACACCGCAGCTTTAGCTCGGACAATACATGCCAGTCTGCACAGAGCGTTATCAACCCAGAGCATATCGGACTGATTCTCTCTTCCACATCACCGGATTCCTGCCGCTCTGGATCATTACACCGGATCATCGTAGCTAGCTAGCTGCTACCGAGTGGCTACTGTTAGCTAATGCCTCTGTCCCGAAGCAAGCACCAGTTAGACTTGAGCTAGTCTCGAGCTAGGCCCATATACCAGCTAATTCTAGGGCTACAATACCTCTTTTGCCAATTGGCCTGGACCGTTTATTGTTGACACAGAGCCCCACCGATCCCCCTGGTCTCAACAGGCTATTCCGTTGCCATGTCGCCGAAGACCCATCTTCTTCCTGCTAGCTTTCTAAACACTGTGTCCCCCACTTGACTAGCGTAGTACTGAATACTGAACGGCTCCCTGACTGACCTATTGCTGTTCTTTGGACCATATGATCACTCAGCTACACAGCTGATGCCCCCGGGACTGTTTCAATTCCATGGTACCTAATTTTGTTTACCTGTCGACTACTTGTCAGATAGATTTCAGTGTGTCAAATCGGAGGGCCTGTTGTCTGGACGTCTGGCAGTCTCTATGGGGGTGCCACAGGGTTCAATTCTCGGGCCGACTCTTTTCTCCGTATATATATCAATGACGTCGCTCTTGCTGCTGGTGATTCTCTGATCCACCTCTACGCAGACGACACCATTCTGTATACTTCTGGCCCTTCTTTGGGCACTGTGTTAACAAACCTCCAGACGAGCTTCAATGCCATACAACACTCCTTCCGTGGCCTCCAACTGCTCTTAGATGCAAGTAAAACTAACTGCATGCTCTTCAACCGATCTCTGCCCGCACCTGCCCGCCCGACTAGCATCACCACTCTGGACGGTTCTGACTTAGAATATGTGGACAACTACAAATAACTTGGCGTCTGGTTAGACTGTAAACTCTCCTTCCAGACTCACATTAAGCATCTCCAATACAAAATTACATCTAGAATCGGCTTCATATTTTGCAACAAAGCCTCCTTCACTCATGGTGCTGAACATACCCTTGTAAAACTGACTATCCTACCGATCCTTGACTTCGGCAATGTCATTTACAAAATAGCCTCCAACATTCTACCTCGCAAATTGTATCTAGTCTATCAATGCCAATGCCATCTGTTTTGTCACCAAAGCCCCATATACTTCCCACCACTGCGACCTGTATGCTCTCGTTGAATGGCCCTCGCGTCATATTCATCTTCAAACCCACTGGCTCCAGGTCATCTATAAGTCTTTGCTAGGTAAAGCCCCACCTTATCTCAGCTCACTGGTCACCATAGCAACACCCACCCATAGCATGCGCTCCAGCAGGTATATTTCACTGGTCATCCCCAAAGCCAACTCCTCCTTTGGCCACCTTTCCTTACAGTTCTCTGCTGCCAATGACTGGACGAATTGCAAAAATCACTGAACCTGCAGACTTATATCTCCCTCACTAACTTTAAGCATCAGCTGTCAGAGCAGCTTACAGATCACTGCACCTGTACACAGCCCATCTGCGAATAGCTCACCCAACTACCTCATCCCCATATTGTTGTTTATTTCTGCTCTATTGCACTCCAGTATCTCTACTTGCACATCATCATCTGTACATCTCACTCCAGTGTTAATGCTAAATTCGAATTATTTCACCACTATGGCCACTGGGGAGGCAGCGTAGACTGGTGGTTAGAGCATTGGACAAGTAAATCCCCGAGCTGACAAGGTACAAATCTGTCGTTCTTCCCCTGAACAAGGCTGTTAACCCACTGTTCATTGAAAATAAGAATTTGTTCTTAACTTACTTGCCTAGTTAAAGGTAAAATAAAAAATTGCCTCCCTAATCTTACTACATTTGCACACACTGTGTATAGATTTTTCTATATATATATTTTTTTTGTGTGATATTGACTGTACATTTGTTTATTCCATGTGTAACTCTGTGATGTTGTTTTTGTCACACTTCTTTGCTTTATCTTGGCCAGCTCGCAGTTGTAAATGAGAACTTGTTCTCAACTGGCCCACCTGGACTTCTTATGGCTGGGTGCAGTATTGAGTAGCTTGGATAAATAAGGTGCCCAGAGTAAACTGCCTGCTACTCAGTCCCAGTTGCTAATATATGCATATTATTAGTATATTTGGACAGAAAACACTCTGACGTTTCTAAAACTGTTTGAATGATGTCTGTGAGCATAAAATAATTCATATGGCAGGCAAAAACCTGAGAAAAAATCCAACCAGGAAGTGGGAAATCTGAGGTTGGTCGTTTTTCAACTAATTTCCTATTGAAGATACAGTGGGATATTGGTCATGTTGCACTTCCTAAGGCTTCCACTAAATGTCAACAGTCTTTAGAACCTTGTTTGATGCTTCTACTGTGAAGTGGGGGCGAATGAGAGGGGAATGAGTCAGAGGTCTGCCAGAATGCCTTGAGCTTGTGACGCTCGTTCGTACAGACAAAGGAATTCTCCGGTTGGAACATTATTGAAGATTTATGTTAAAAACATCCTAAAGATTGATTCTATACTTCGTTTGACATGTTTCTACGGACTGTAATGGAACCTTTTGACTTTTCGTCTGCTCCTAGTGAACGCGCTTCGTGAGTTTGGATTTGTTTACCAAACGCGGTAACAAAAGGAGCTATTTGGACATAAATGATGGACATTATCAAACAAAACAAACATTTATTGTGGACCTGGGATTCCTGGGAGGGCATTCTGATGAAGATCATCAAAGGTAAGTGAATATTTATACTGTTTTTTTTTACGTCTGTTGACTGCACAATATGGCGGATATCGTTTTGGCTTGTTTGGGCTCTGAACGTACTCAGATTATTGCATGGTTTGCATTTTCCTTAAAGCTATTTTGAAATCTGACACAGCGGTAGCATTAAGGAGAAGTGTATCTAAAGTTCCATGGAAAACACTTGTATTTTCATCAACATTTATGATGAGTAAATTGATGTGGCTCTCTGCAAAATCACCGGATGTTTTTGGAATTACTGAACATAACGCGCCAATATATAATGAGATTTTTTAATATAAATATATACTTTATCGAACAAAACATACATGTACTGTGTAACGTGAAGTCATATGAGTGTCATCTGATGAAGATCATCACAGGTTAGTGATTCATTCTATCGCTATTTTTGATTTTTGTGACTGCTCTCTTTGGCTGAAAAATGGCTGTGTTTTTCTGTGACTTGGCTCTGACCTAACATAATAGTTTGTGGTGCTTTCGCTGTAAATCCTATTTGAAATCGGACACTGGTGGTATTAACAAGAAGTATATCTTTAAAATGGTGTGAAATACTTGTATGTTTGAGGAATTTTAATTATGGGATTTCTGTTGTTTTGAATTTGGCACCCGTTAGCGGGATCTCAGCCCTAAAAAGTTTTAAATAAAGGTTACATTTAAAAAAATAAAAAGCTGGTTGAGAGAATGCTAAGAGTGTGCCTAGCTGTCATCCAGGCGAGGGCCACTTCGAAGAATGTCAAATATAAAATATATTTTGATATGTTTAACACTTTTTTAGTTACTACATGATTCCATATGTGTTATTGATGTCTTCAATGTTATTTTACAATGCAAAAAATAGTAAACAAAGAACAACCAAAGGAATGAGTAGGTGTGTCCAAACGTTTGACTGGTACACTATTGAAATATAGCTTTCAGGGAGAATATCTCCTGTTGTTAGTACAGCTGACTGTGTTCCCCTCTCTCCTCATCCATCTCTCATCATCCCTCTCTCCTCATCCCTCTCTCATCATCCCTCTCTCTTCACCCCTCTCTCATCATCCCTCTCTCCTCATCCCTCTCTCATCATCCCTCTCTCTCAGGTGTAAAAGCACGGTGGCTAGGAAAAACCCTAGAAAGGCCAAAACCTCTCATCATCCCTCTCTCATCATCCCAAGATGTTCTCTCATCAGCCCCTCTCTCATCATCCCTCTCTCCTCATCCCTCTCTCATCATCCCTCTCTCCTCATCCCTCTCTCATCATCCCTCTCTCTTCACCCCTCTCTCATCATCCCTCTCTCCTCATCCCTCTCTCATCATCCCTCTCTCATCATCCCTCTCTCATCATCCCTCTCTTCATCCCTCTCTCAACATCCCTCTCTCCTCATCCCTCACTCATCATCCCTCTCTCCTCATCCCTCTCTCATCATCCCTCTCTCATCATCCCTCTCTCATCATCCCTCTCTCCTCATCCCTCTCTCCTCATCCCTCTCTCATCATCCCTCTCTCATCATCCCTCTCTCATCATCCCTCTCTCTTCATCCCTCTCTCAACATCCCTCTCTCCTCATCCCTCACTCATCATCCCTCTCTCCTCATCCCTCACTCATCATCCCTCTCTCCTCATCCCACTTTCTTCCTCCCTCTCTCTTCATCTCACTTTCTTCCTCCTCCTATCCTAATCCCTCTCTCCTCGTCATCCTGCCTCATCCCTCTCTCATCATCCTCTTATCCTCATCCCTCTCTGTAAAAACACCAGGAAATCAGCTCCAAGAGATTTTCATTTAGGATATATGTTCCAGAATATTCCCACACATAATAGAGACATATACCTTATTTGATCATATACAAATGTAAGGAAGGTTTGAAATTATAGTTTTAAAATATTATATCTGTTTGGGCTTGTTGCAATCTATAAATTATTTGAAATAATTTTACAGCCCCCTGACCATCTGCTTAAAAAAGATTAATCTAGTTGATGATCCCTACTATAGAGGTTATGGGAGTAGAGGCTGGAGGCTATGGAAGTAGAGGAGGCTAGAGAGAGACTATTGGGACAGAAGATAAGATGATTACAGAGAAAGAGAGGAGAGGCTGGAGACTATGGGAGTAGAGGAGGCTAGAGAGAGACTATTGGGACAGAAGCTAAGATGATTACAGAGAAAGAGAGGAGAGGCTGGAGACTATGGGAGTAGAGGAGGCTAGAGAGAGTCTATTGGGACAGAAGCTAAGATGATATCAGAGAAAGAGAGGAGAGGCTAGAGCACTTAGGGACAATGTGTATGGAGAATTACATTTTGCTGGAGAAAAGTCAATACTCAGGGCTGATTTCTCTCTCTCCCTTCTCTCTGTCTTTCTATCTCTTCCTCCCTCCCTTACACTCTCCCTCCCCCTCTCCAGGTTCCAGGGGTTCCTACAGTAATCAGCACAGTCACTGTGGTCCAGACCTGCGTCCCCTGGGATCCCCAGACCACCACAAAGAGCCCATCTATGAGGACAGAGTCAACCACTACCACAAAGGACCTATGAGGGGACTGGGAAACAACACTGGTAAGACTATATAATCCATCCTACAGTATTTAAACACACACACACCTTTAATATGTACACACACTAACAAAAAGAGAAAAATGTCTGCAGCACATACTAACCTCCAGTATTCTTCAATAGAGACTAATTTGTGTAATCTAGATGTGGGTTTAGGTATGCTGTCGAAATCCTATTACAGCATCATTCTACATGAGAATAGCCCTCTCTGTCACGCTAGGCTGTATCTTCTCACAGTCATTAACCAGCCAGGCATTAATAACTATCATTACCATGTGGGTCAGATAGTGATTATGCTAAATAAGCTACTATAGATGACTTATTGTTTGGATCAATGGGTATGGTACGTGAAAGAGAAATAAATGGCTTGCAGGCAAAGAGCATGTCTTTAAGCCTGTACGCTATGGCAGGGTGTATCCAAGCTTGTTTATTGGGCAATATGATATAACGATTTGTTTACTCTCTAAGAAGTACATTATTACATGTTTGAGGGTTTGCTACCTTGCAAACACAATTATAGCATATACAATTTACTGTTATTGCAGTAGATCAATTCTAATGCAGTCGGTTTATATCGTAAAACACACACTGGGACTCATTTGCCTTATCTTTCCCACAGCGAGACCAAAGAGTAGGAAATCTCTTAGTGAGCGGTATTGATCCATTCCTGAGTTATTGGCTTGTTTAATGCAGCCGGCTACAGAACAGTGTGTTTAAAGATGGTTAGATTGACCACTGCAGGGCCTGTGTGCGGCTAATAGGGATTCAAAGTGAATAAGTGATGCCTCAGTCACACACACATGTACACACGTACGAACACACACCCGCAACACACACAAACATATCTTTGTTTTGCTATGCTTGTGGGGACCAAACAATTGATTCACTTTCAAAATCATATTTTACCTTAACCCTTAAAACCCTTAACCTAACCTAACCTAACCTTGACCATAAGCCCAACCTTAACCCCAAACCACTAAACCTAACACTAAACCTAACCCCTAACCCCAATTTGAACACTAATTGTAACCCTAAACCTAACCCCTAAGCTGAAAATTGTATTTTTCCTTTTGGGGACTGGTGAAATGTCCCCACTTGTCCGAATTTTCCCTGTTTATGTAACTCTCGTTGGAAGAAGTGGACCAAGGTGCAGTGTGGTACGTGTTCATGATTCTTTATTCAATCGGAACACCAAACAAAACAACAAAATACCAACGAACGTCACGTTCCGTAGGCTACGCAGAGCTAACAAAAAACAACATCCCACAACCTAAAGTGGCCAAACAGGCTGCCTAAGTGTGATTCCCAATCAGAGACAGCTGTCCCTGATTGAGAACCATACCCGGCCAAAACATAGAAACCCAAAACATAGAAATAAAGAACATAGAATGACCACCCAAATCACACCGTGACCAACCCAAATAGAGACATAAAAAGGCTCTCTAAGGTCAGGGCGTGACAGTTTAACGAATCTTGTGAGGACTTCTGTTCCCCACAAGGATAGTAAAACCAAAACACATACACAAACACACACTCCATAAGATTCATAATGTCTAAGTGATGCCTTGTAGTAATGACCAGATGAAAATAGTTCTGACATTGAGAAAGGTGTAGTCAGTATAACAGTAGTATAACTGTATAGTCAATATAACAATATAGTCAGTATAACAGTATATAACAGTATAGTCGTTATAACAGTATAGTCAATATAACAATATATAACAATATAGTCAGTATAACAGTATATATATAGTCATTATAACAGTAAAGTCATTATAACAGTATAGTCAATATAACAGTATGTTTTTTATTTTATTTCACCTTTATTTAACCAGGTAGGCTAGTTGAGAACAAGTTCTCATTTGCAACTGCGACCTGGCCAAGATAAAGCATAGCAGTGTGAACAGACAACACAGAGTTACACATGGAGTAAACAATGAACAAGTCAATAACACAGTAGGAAAAAATGGGAGTCTATATACATTGTGTGCAAAAGGCATGAGGAGGTAGGCGAATAATTACAATTTTGCAGATTAACACTGGAGTGATAAATGATCAGATGGTCATGTACAGGTAGAGATATTGGTGTGCAAAAGAGCAGAAAAGTAAATAAATAAAAACAGTATGGGGATGAGGTAGGTAAAAAATGGGTGGGCTATCTACCGATAGACTATGTACAGCTGCAGCGATCGGTTAGCTGCTCAGATAGCAGATGTTTGAAGTTGGTGAGGGAGATAAAAGTCTCCAACTTCAGCGATTTTTGCAATTCGTTCCAGTCACAGGCAGCAGAGTACTGGAACGAAAGTATAACAGTAGTATAACAGTATAGTCAGTATAACAGTATAGTCATTATAACAGTATAGTCAGTATAACAGTATAGTCATTATAACAGTATAGTCAGTATAACAGTATAGTCATTATAACAGTATAGTCAGTATAACAGTATAGTCATTATAACAGTATAGTCAGTATAACAGTATAGTCATTATAACAGTATAGTCAGTATAACAGTATAGTCAGTATAACAGTATAGTCAGTATAACAGTATAGTCAGTATAACAGTATAGTCATTATAACAGTAGTATAACAGTATAGTCAGTATAACAGTATAGTCAGTATAACAGTAGTATAACAGTATAGTCAGTATAACAGTATAGTCAGTATAACAGTATAGTCATTATAACAGCATAGTCAGTATAACAGTATAGTCATTATAACAGTATAGTCAGTATAACAGTATAGTCAGTATAACAGTATAGTCAGTATAACAGTATAGTCAGTATAACAGTATAGTCAGTATAACAGTATAGTCAGTATAACAGTATAGTCAGTATAACAGTATAGTCAGTATAACAGTATAGTCAGTATAACAGTATAGTCAGTATAACAGTATAGTCAGTATAACAGTATAGTCAGTATAACAGTATAGTCATTATAACAGTATAGTCATTATAACAGTATAGTCAGTATAACAGTATAGTCAGTATAACAGTATAGTCATTATAACAGTATAGTCAGTATATAACATTATAGTAATTTTATAACAGTATTGTCATTATAACAGTATAGTCAGTATTTAACAGTATAGTCAGTATAACAGCACTGTCAGTATATAACAATATAGTCAGTATATAATTGTATTGTCATTATAACAGTATACTAGTATTTAACAGTATAGTCAGTATATAACAGTATTGTCATTATAACAGTAGAGTCAGTATTTAACAGTATAGTCAGCATAACAGTATTGTCAGTATATAACAATATATTCAGTATGTAATTGAATTGTCATTTTAACAGTATAGTAGTATGTAACAGTATAGTCATTGTAACAGTATTGTCATTATAACAGTATAGTATATTGTACTATATTGTACTATTTAAACCCTGACTCCACATTATAGTTTCATCATCCAGCTGTGAATCACAGTCATTAATGCTACAAGGCATTTTTTTAGAGAGCTGGATCTCTCTCTCTCTATAACACTACAATGAATTAACTCTAAAGCCTGCAATGTATTGTTTATTTGTGGTATTGGTGTAATCCATACACACAGTTTGAGGTAGGCAGGTAAGCCGTCGTAGCTTTGTGTGTGTGTGTTTTCTCAGAGTAGACCAGTCCAGCGCCACATAGTACAGCAGGTTAATGTGGTCTATTTCAAGCTATTACTTTTTAAAATAATAACACACAGACACATCCACACCCTGCACTGCAGCTAAACTCTACTGCGACAGGGGAGAGAGAGGCTTAGTTGGGTTTCTACAAACATTGTGTGAAAACAGTTAACACATTCATATGAGTGGTGAGTTGATGGAACGAAAAACAGTTGTCCTTCATTTCCATCACTCGCTCCTTCCCTTGCCATGACGTTTCAGTACCAGTACCATGACAGTCGACCTGAATTCTTGGTGTAATACTACAGAGTCACCATGAGTAACGTGTACAACTCCTCTACAGGATATAATCTGGAGGTGTAACTCTCATTAAACTCTATCTCTCTGCTTCTCAGGGTTAATTATCTCTAAGACACCCTGCCGAGTATTAAGTAGTATTAACTCTTAATTCCTCTCCCTGCATTCTCCTCCGCTATACGCCTTCAATGTTACCAGAATCTGTGTGTGTGTGTGTGTGTGTGCGTGCGTGTGTCTCTACCAAGGACACCAGAGGGATTCTCTGTAAAATCTGTTTTTTTCTAGAAAACAAAGAGGGATTAGCTTCGGCCTGGAGGGAGAGCTGTCAGAAACACACTGCTCAGCTTGGATCCTGTCACACACACATGCACACGCACACACACAGCCACACGAGCGCACACACACACACACACACATGTCCCCTATTCAAACATTGCCTCTTTGGAGAGCTGCCGACACAGACACTGGACAAGTGCCCGTTTGGCGGTTCTGTTTAATGCTCTCATCAAAGCTTTCTAATATGACACCAGGCCTTTTCAGAAGAAGGCTACATTCACGCACTGTCCACACTCACACAGACATGCACACACACACACACACACACACACACACACACACACACACACACACACACACACACACACACACACACACACACACACACACACACACACACACACACACACACGCGCGCTCACACGCACACGCTCACACACACACACACACACACACACACACACACACACACACACACACACACACACACACACACACACACACACACACTCACACACACACACACACACACACACACACACACACACACACACACACACACACACACACACACACACACACACACACACACACACACACACACACACGCTCACACGCACACACACACACACACACACACACACACACACACACACACACACACACACACACACACACACACACACACACACACACACACACACACACACACACACACACACACACACACACACACACACACACACACACACACACACACAGTGAAAGCCTGTTTTGCATAAAACCATAAAGCTAATTCACTCCCTTCTGAATATGTTGTATGCCTTTAGTAATGAGAGCTGACATTCTAGAGAGAGAGCGAGAGAAGACCTCGGTTCTACCCCGGCAGCAAAGGAAGGTTCATAACATATAAGTGATAATTTTAAAAGTTTAAGTTAACGATCAGTAGTGGAGAGAAAGGTTGAAATATTTAACCTGTATGTTGACCTTACCTCATACTGTTCAAGGTTAAAAGACAGAGTTTAATATAACTGGACATATTCAATTAAATAAAAACATTCCTCTGTTTCCATAGAAATAGCATGCAATATATACCGTAATACAATTCAGGGGCGCAACTTTTGTTTCAGAAGTGAGGGGACATAATTTTTTTCATTTTTTAAAAACTAAAAAACTCCAAATGGCTTACCCGACCGCTCGGAGGCATCCGCATGGTTCTAAAGTACACCATTGCCTCATTTTAGATCGCATTCCTATCTCCAAATGGCTTACCCAACCGCTCGGAGGCATCCGCATGGTTCTAAAGTACACCATTGCCTCATTTTAGATCGCATTCCTATCTCCAAATGGCTTACCCAACCGCTCGGAGGCATCCGCATGGTTCTAAAGTACACTGTTGCCTCATTTTAGCTCACATACCAATGATAAAACTGTGGGGGACAAAAATGCCATTTCCCGAATGTGAGGGGGATATGTCCCCAGTGAAATTTGCACCACTAATAGTACCTAACTGAAGAAAGTGCTTGTTTGCCAAGTTTTGAGTAGTTCTTTCTAATGTCAAAAAGCCACAGAAGCACATTAGCTGGTAAAAAAAACATGTCAGATAGTGTGTGTTTTGGGGTCGGTTTTCAATGAGATTTTAGAAACGTATTAATTAAGTGAAAAGATCAGGTTTTCTCCTGAATGTTGAGTTTTAGCTCAATTGTAACCTGCACATACATACATACATACATACATACATACATACATACATACATACATACATACATACATACATACATACATACATACATACATACATACATACATACATACATACATACATACGTACGTCATGCATGCATGCATGTACACACCCTCTAACACACACCACTCCCACCTGCGCCTTCAAATTAACACAGCCAAACAGACAGCTTTTAGAATAGCTCCAGAGACTGGTGTTCTAATGAATTCCTAGCTGGATATCAATGGAGAATTATTACATGACTTTGAACCTGCAGGATCAAAAAGATGCTGGAGCAAATAACCAACCAAGTTGGATGTCTTATTATGTAGCACCTGTTCACATGGGTTTATACGGACACAATTTACAGCTGAAGATACAATAATATTTATCAGCTACTAATGCTGTTCACGTAGGAATGGGCTTACACACACACAATTCTCCTCTGGAGAAGAAAATTATATTTATGAAAAAAGAATGGACCTTTTATTTGGAGTAAGAGTTAATAAATAAATTGAGAGTAAAAACATAGACATGTAGCTAGCTACAGGTAACATACAATCTGTGCCAGAAACATTTAGATCTCAGGATGGATATATGAGGAAATATTATTAAATTATACAGTGTATAGTTTCCGGATTGCACAACTCAATTCGTGCAATTCCGTACAAAAATTCTGTACAAAAATAATTTTAGAAGATTTTGTGCGTTTTTTTGTGCGTTTTTGTCTAGATTGATTTGTGTGAAAGACACATTTTTGTGTGACTTAATTAATAGGAAAATAGACATTTTTGTACAACTTAATTGGTAAGAAAATACAAATGTTTGTGCGACTTCATTCACAGATTATACATTTTTGGGGGGTAAAAGTTATTAGACCAATGCATGATGGGCAATGGTGTTCTACACTGCCTTTTTTGTGTCCCATATTTGTTTATATAAAAAACAAATGTGTTAACAACCCACTATTTTTAATCAACCTGGTTGTCACCATAATGATTATATTACAGTAGTAGCTTAACGTTGTTTTTTGTGGAGCCTACATTACACCATTTTTTTCATAATGTATTTTATACATTTATACAGGCTATGTTGAATTTTATGAGGGTTGCCAGATTGGAAAAAAAGTTAAATAAAATAAAAAATATATAAAAAATGTGGTATTGATTAAGGTATTTGATTTGGGAATGGGGATACATTTTTTGATGGGAAATTATAATACACACCATAATACACACACGCGCACACAAACACTTACACACACAAACTCACTTTGTTTGTACTCATGTTGTACTCATGCAGACCTTTGGAACATCTACATTTAAAAAAGTTGAATAAATAAATGTAATATCGACTACACCATCGCAATAAATCCATTATTTATTTTAGCCAGATATAGATATGAAGAAAATGTTATCTATTTCAGAAGAACAGAATAGCACACTCTGAGTTGTCCATATTTTAGGTCCTGATCAGGCTATGCCATATTGTTGTGGGCTATACTAGTTCATTTAGCAGACAAGATTTGCTTAGCATTTCGTGGTGTTATTTTACATTATTTTATAGTATGAAGAATACAATTGAACATAAGCTGAATAAAATAGTTATTTATGTAACTTTAGTTATGTAACTATAGTTATGATATGACTTGCCTAGTTAAATAAAGGTTAAATAAAAATGTCAAAATGATGGGCTATATGTTTTGATTTTTAATACATTCTAAGGCTGCATGATGCTATTCTAATGATGATTTGAAAAAAGTTGAATGAAAGGCATGAGCTTTGCTTTGTTATTTTGTGCAGCCTGTACACACTTCATCAGCCTCTCATTCACAGTTTGACAAGCACTTGATAATGCCTAGAATTTCCCGGCTGCATCCCCTTTGTGTGGCCGTAATGCCCCCTAAAAAAATATAAGCCTTTTGCGTCCAGTGGGCATTGTGGCCTTGTGCTGAATATAATAATTACAATTCCCCTCTCCTTATAATCTCCTTCTCCCAGCTGTGTGCTTCTCACTCACATGGCTCTCTGATCGTGTCTTTCTCACAGGCTACAAGTGAAGACAGACACATCTGGGATGCAGCTGTGCGTGTCCTTATCTAATTCCGAGGCACATATTGAAGATATTGGAAGAACTGTCCACATTTACTTTTCGTCAAACAACAAGATGAGTAGGCCTAATGAACATCAAAAGCACTAGCCTTTGACAATCTACTATCCCCCATGGTACAAAAGTTTACCTATTCTAGTCTGTGTTAGAAATAAATATTCCAAACAGTCTGGGACAGTTGTGGGATGCGATAGATCCCAAATTAATACAACCCCTAGCATCAAACAATCTGTTTAGGCAATGAGCATGACGCAACTGATGAAAAAGTTGAGCTTAAAATGTTGATAAAGTATTAGGCTATTTCTTCACATAAATTGCAGTAGGCTATAAGCGCAAATGTTCCATTAGCAGGAAACACCATTCTTAAAAATGACCGCAAATGCAATCATGCATGTAATGCTTTTATTATAAAGGTGCATTTTTATGGTGAAAATTATCTTCCCCAAATTTGAAACTCACACTCTGTGTGTGTGTGCCAATTAGGCTATACACCCATTGTAAAGTGTATTAATGTGTTTCATTTTAAGAAGGTATTTGGCCACTTTAGTTGGTACAAACCTTATGAAAAAATATAGGCCTATGTGCTAGGCTACATGAGGTGTGTGACTATGATTTGAAAAATCGCAAAAAAAAGCATTCGCTGTTTCTTGCCTTCAGCTGGGCATCATTCACAAGTGATAATATGTCATTCACAAAGTGATAGGGTAATATTTTCACCCATCAGACTATTCTTGATTTAATCTTGTCTTTATATATATTATATAATATATGTGTGAAATTTGTTTTGATTCAGAATGGACCGTTATCATGCACCTGTCTCGAAACAGGGGCAGCAGAAAAAAATATGTGATCTATACTCTTAAATAGCGAAAGCAGGACACTTTCTCGTGGTTAATTTTCATGCCAGCCAGGTAGGCTATACTCCTGTTGTAAGTAAAACCAATGTGCTTAACATTAGAAAAGTTAGAAATAAATATAGTAGGCTTAGCCTATAGAAAGCTGATGGGATCCTCCTCTTTTTAATAGAGGCCATCACTCTGTTTTCTCAATTGCCTATAGAAATGTTGAGGGACATGAGCTCATGGGCTCTCGTGAAGTGTTTGATTAGATTTTCGATTATATTTACATTGATGTCAGAGTGATTAGAGGGACAATAGTGCTGGGTACCAGGCAGTTAGCAAGTTTGGTAGGCTACTAATGACCAGCAGCAGTATCAGAGCATGGAGAGGCCTTATTACTTGACTAAACGGTCACGTGGAATTTGCCTTTCTTCCTGACTCTTGACTGCCGGTGTGGCGATAATACAGTCACCATAACAGCCCCAGTCATGTATTAATTATCTTTAACTGGTTAAATGTTTGTAGTTTGCATGTTTCAGTAATGATTAACATGGTTAAATAGTCGTAAATCTCTGTTTGATTTAGCTTTTGGTATATTTTGCATTGTTATACATATTCTGTTTTTCCACAGAAGAAAGCAACAATTAGTCAACATAGTACTGTAAATAAATTGACACTACCTGCTATAGAACGGAAATTGCTCTCTGTAAATAAATGGTGAGAAATGCTCAGTTTGAAGCCATTCGGCTATGGGTTTCACAGCTCTATGATATATCTATCAGGAATCAAGGTAAGACCCAAGTGCAGACTGTGTGAAGTAACAATGTTTATTGTAACAACAGGGGCAGGCAAACGACAGGCCAAGGCAGGCAGGGGTTGATAATCCAGGGTAGAGGCAAAGGTACAGGACGTCAGGCAGGGACAGGCAGAGTGGTCAGGCGGGCGGGAATTAAATACCCTAACCCTAAGCTATGTTCAATGTCAGCAGCAATTTCCAGTCAGAAATGCTCGGTCTGAAGCCATTTATCTATGGGTATCACAGCTCTATAATAATGATACAAGTTACATTACCTTAAAAATTGTTTATTTACAACCTATGGGGTATAACATATTGGGAATAAGGGTATAGGAGCGTCTGAAAATAATGAAATACCCTAACCCTAAACTATATTTCCACAAACTGAGTGTGAGATTGTGTTGGAATGTAAGACCATATAGATGAAGTACCATTTAGGACCGTCCATCGTTTCTGCCTGGTTCGCACTTATAGTTGATGTCATATTAACGATTCTGTACCCTCTAAGGGACCTTTAATTCATATTTTATCGAGCAGGATTTATGGAGGTCATATCCTCAATGGAAGCCATAATAAGATGTTTAGAAGGACTTTATAATGTGATTTTTATCACTAACTTTAAACCCAACCTTATACGTACGTATACGATCATCTAGTAAGCATTTCTATCCAAAGCATCAACATTGTGCAACAAGTCCACTGTTGTGCTGCCAGCATCATGAGCCAACCAAATTTGGATCCAACCAGATAGACCTTTTACAGACAATTTGTTCAGTCTTGTCGCATGTAGTCATGCTCAAACCCATTGACTTAGCCATAGGAACCACCTAGCATGGGAATCTAGTGCCTACTGGTGTGTCAGGCACCCAAAGTGTGGTAAATCACCAGTTTAGAAGGGACAGTAGGAAACTGGCAAAGGTTTCCAGGGTTACAGGTGTTGTAAGACTCCCATGCTACAGACTTGGCTATTGATCAATTACACATGCATGAAGGACACTGTCACACTCACATTCACTCTCTCTCTCTCTCTCTCTCTCTCTCTCTGTCTCTCACTTTTTCTCTCACTTTCACTCTCTCTGTCTCTCTCCACCTCGTTGGCTGGAGCAGATTGATTCAGACAAATTGTCACCTTGTCACAGCCACAGCCAAAATCTATGTCTTACAATATTTAAATATTGTTAAAATATTAATGCTCATCATAAATAAGAAATGTCAATCTAGGCTCTAATTAGGGAGACCCCCCCCACACACACACACACACCTTTACATTTCCCCAGACAATGAGCTCAAAATCATTTCCCCCCTCATCCTTTTCTTTTATTCTTTTCATACAATTATTTTCTTGTTTTCTTTATTTTCTCCCTTATTTCTGTGTTCATTGTGAGCATCACAGATCTGGGGGAACGTTCCTCTATAACGGACACCCTGACTGACTCACTGGGCTAATTGTTCAGTGTGTCACACATCAGTTTGATTAGTTGGAGAGTTGTCCCCCTGCTGCTAATCTGCCTGTGAGGAACCATTGGTGATGGCTATTATATTTCTGTTGATTTCTCACAATGACAAGAAAACAATGGAAAGCTTTTCCTTCTCCTCGATTTCAGGCAGCCAAAGAGAGCAAGTGTGTGAGTGTGCTTTTGTCCGATCATGTGTGTACCCTTCCCAGTAGATGGCCTCCACAGCCAGCTCTGTAAACCTCAAAGGTCAAGTCACCAGAAACATCAGTCCATTACCAGAGCAAATTACTTATTCACCAGGAAAGAGAGAGAGAGGGAGACAGAGAGACACAAAAGAGAGGTAGAGATACAGACAGATACACAGAGAGAAGGAGAAAGATGGAGAGAGAGAGAGGAGGAAGAGGGAGGGAGAGAGATTCCACTAAAATGATGAAGAACCCTCAGTTTTTAGAGTGATTTTCCGCAGTGTGTGGTTATATTTCATCAGAACTTGATGAGATTAGCGTAGATCTGCTCAAGAAACTTCTGAAGCGTAGCCTTCCAAGTGTGAGATACGGAAATGGGCGGGGTATTTATGTGTGTGTGTGTGTGTGTGTGTGTGTGTGTGTGTGTGTGTGTGTGTGTGTGTGTGTGTGTGTGTGTGTGTGTGTGTGTGTGTGTGTGTGTGTGTGTGTGTGTGTGTGTGTGTGGAGAGTGAAGGTCATGTAAATGTCACCACTAAGGGCAGGAGCACCGTGACAGAGCGTGTGTGTCACATACACAATGATGAGACCTTCTGGCTGACACAGACACACACACACACCACCTCAAACTCTGTCTAGAGTATAGTTCCATTAATCTAAGACTTCTTGGTAATTATGTGAATAAACACACATGCTCCTCTCTTGTCCAACAATGAATCTTATGCTTCAGTTTAATCAATCACAAATGGAGAAAACACACAGTGCAGGTTCAGCATGTTTCCTTTGTATAATGTGTTAACCACGTTACAGCTGACACACCCCACAAGCTGTTACCTCTCCTGGGAATTGTATCAGGATATTGATGTGATATCACACCTGTTCTTAGAGAGGAACAAAAACATACTAAGTGAACCAGCAGTGTGTTTTTCCTTCATGTCTGATTCGTTGAATATCTGCCTAGAGTATATGGTGCCTGTATGGTGAGTTACACTGTGTGTCAGTCTGTATGGTGAGTTATACTGTGTGTCAGTCTGTATGGTGAGTTACACTGTGTGTCAGTCTGTATGGTGAGTTACATTGTGTGTCAGTCTGTATGGTGAGTTACAATGTGTGTCAGTCTGTATGGTGAGTTACATTATGTGTCAGTCTGTAGGGTGAGTTACACTGTGTGTCAGTCTGTATGGTGAGTTACACTGTGTGTCAGTCTGTATGGTGAGTTACACTGTGTGTCAGTCTGTAGGGTGAGTTACACTGTGTGTCAGTCTGTATGGTGAGTTACACTGTGTGTCAGTCTGTATGGTGAGTTACACTGTGTGTCAGTCTATAGGGTGAGTTACACTGTGTGTCGGTCTGTATGGTGAGTTACATTGTGTGTCAGTCTGTATGGTGAGTTACACTGTGTGTCAGTCTGTATGGTGAGTTACATTATGTGTCAGTCTGTATGGTGAGTTACACTGTGTGTCAGTCTGTATGGTGAGTTACATTGTGTGTCAGTCTGTAGGGTGAGTTACACTGTGTGTCAGTCTGTATGGTGAGTTACACTGTGTGTCAGTCTGTATGGTGAGGTACACTGTCTGTCAGTCTGTAGGGTGAGTTACACTGTGTGTCAGTCTGTATGGTGAGTTACACTGTGTGTCAGTCTATAGGGTGAGTTACACTGTGTGTCGGTCTGTATGGTGAGTTACACTCTGTGTCAGTCTGTAGGGTGAGTTACACTGTCTGTCAGTCTGTATGGTGAGTTACACTGTGTGTCAGTCTGTAGGGTGAGTTACACTGTCTGTCAGTCTGTATGGTGAGTTACACTGTGTGTCAGTCTGTATGGTGAGTTACACTGTGTGTCAGTCTGTATGGTGAGTTACACTGTGTATCAGTCTGTATGGTGAGTTACACTGTGCGTCAGTCTGTATGGTGAGTTACACTGTGTGTCAGTCTATAGGGTGAGTTACACTGTGCGTCAGTCTATAGGGTGAGTTACACTGTGTGTCAGTCTGTATGGTGAGTTACACTGTGTATCAGTCTGTATGGTGAGTTACACTGTGTGTCAGTCTGTATGGTGAGTTACACTGTGTGTCAGTCTGTAGGGTGAGTTACACTGTGTGTCAGTCTATAGGGTGAGTTACACTGTGTGTCAGTCTGTATGGTGAGTTACACTGTGTATCAGTCTGTATGGTGAGTTACACTGTGTGTCAGTCTGTATGGTGAGTTACACCGTGTGTCAGTCTATAGGGTGAGTTACACTGTGTGTCAGTCTGTATGGTGAGTTACACTGTGTATCAGTCTGTATGGTGAGTTACACTGTGCGTCAGTCTGTATGGTGAGTTACACTGTGTGTCAGTCTGTAGGGTGAGTTACACTGTGTGTCAGTCTGTATGGTGAGTTACACTGTGTGTCAGTCTGTAGGGTGAGTTACACTGTGTGTCAGTCTGTATGGTGAGTTACACTGTGTGTCAGTCTGTATGGTGAGTTACACTGTGTGTCAGTCTATAGGGTGAGTTACACTGTGTGTCAGTCTGTATGGTGAGTTACACTGTGTGTCAGTCTGTAGGGTGAGTTACACTGTGTGTCAGTCTGTATGGTGAGTTACACTGTGTGTCAGTCTGTATGGTGAGTTACACTGTGTGTCAGTCTGTATGGTGAGTTACACTGTGTGTCAGTCTGTATGGTGAGTTACACTGTGTGTCAGTCTGTATGGTGAGTTACACTGTGTGTCAGTCTGTATGGTGAGTTACACTGTGTGTCAGTCTGTATGGTGAGTTACACTGTGTGTCAGTCTGTATGGTGAGTTACACTGTGTGTCAGTCTGTAGGGTGAGTTACACTTTGTGCCAGTTTGTATGGTGAATTACACTGTGTGTCAGTCTGTATGGTGAGATACACTGTGAGATACACTATAGGATGAGGTACACTGCGTGTGTGTTTCTTTAGGGTGAATTACAGTATGATTTACAGTGTGTGTGTGTGTGTGTGTGTGTGTGTGTGTGTGTGTGTGTGTGTGTGTGTGTGTGTGTGTGTGTGTGTGTGTGTGTGTGTGTGTCTGTTGTTCTGTTGTTTTCACCTTTAAACTTGTTTTAGGGGCTAATTCCCTCTTTAGTGATCTGCTCACTGGTTCGCGTAAAGCTCCAGTCATGAAATGGCTACATATCGATCCTTACAGAGGCAGATTTATTACATAGCCTACGGTGTGTACCTGCCCGTCCTCTGAAGTAGAGTTGGTGGAAGAATTAGATACACATCCTATGAGACATGTTCACCTTCAGTTTATGAGAATGATTTGTTTTCTAAGTTATTTACATTTTGGTCGTTTAGCAGACGTTCTTATCCAGAGCGACTTACAGGGGCAATTAGGGTTAAGTGCCTTGCTCAAGGGCACATCGACATATTTTTCACTTAGTCGGCTCGGGGATGCAGACCAGCGACCTTTCAGTCTTCTCTCCTCCCTTAACCTCTGCTCCCCTCCCCCTCTCCTCTCCTCCCCTAACCTCTGCTCCTCTCCTCTCCGATCCTCCTCTCCTCCCCTAATCTCCGCTCCACTCCTCCCTTCCCTTCCCCTCCCCTCTGCTCCCCCCCTCCCCACCGCTCCTCCCCTAACCTCTGCTCCTCTCCTCTCCGATCCTCCTCTCCTCCCCTAATCTCCGCTCCACTCCTCCCTTCCCTTCCCCTCCCCTCTGCTCCCCCCCTCCCCCCCGCTCCTCCCCTAACCTCTGCTCCTCCCCTCCCCACCGCTCCTCCCCTAACCTCTGCTCCTCCCCTCCCCACCGCTCCTCCCCTAACCTCTGCTCCTCCCCACCGCTCCTCCCCTAACCTCTGCTCCTCCCCACCGCTCCTCCCCTAACCTCTGCTCCTCCCCTCCCCACCGCCCCTCCCCTAACCTCTGCTCCTCCCCTCCCCACCGCTCCTCCCCTAACCTATGCTCCCCCCCTCCCCACCGCTCCTCCCCTAACCTATGCTCCTCCCCTCCCCACCGCTCCTCCCCTAACCTCTGCTCCTCCCCTCCCCGCCGCTCCTCCCCTAACCTCTGCTCCTCCCCTCCCCACCGCTCCTCCCCTAACCTCTGCTCCTCCCCACCGCTCCTCCCCTAACCTCTGCTCCTCCCCTCACCTCTGCTCCTCACCTCTGCTCCTCTCCTCCCCTCCCCTCTTCTCCCCTAATCTCCACCCCGATTCTCTCCTCCTCTAACCTCCCCTCCACTCCTCTCCTCTCTTCTCATCTCTCTGCTCCTCTCCCTCTCCTCTCCTCTCCTCTCCTCTCCTCTCCTCTCCTCCCCTAACCTCCCCTCCACTCCTCTCCTCTCTTCTCATCTCCTCTCCTCTCCTCCCCTAACCTCCCCTCCACTCCTCTCCTCTCTTCTCATCTCCTCTCCTCTCCTCCCCTAACCTCCCTCCACTCCTCTCATCTCTCTTCTCATCTCCTCTCCTCTCCTCTCCCCCCCTCTCCTCTCCCTCTCTCCTCTCCTCTCCTCTCCTCTCCTCTCCTCTCCTCTCCTCCCCTATTCTCCCATCTGCTCCTCTCCTCCCTTTTCCTCCCCTCCCTTCTCCTCCCCTCTCTCCTCTCCTCCCCCAAACCTCCCCTCCCTCCTCTCCTCTCCTATTCTCCCCTCCGCTCCTCTCCTCCCCTCTCCTCCCCTCTCTCCTCTCCTCCCCAAACCTCCCCTCTCTCCTCTCCTCTCCTCCCCTCTCCTCCCCTCTCTCCTCTCCTCCCCTCTCCTTCCCTCTCTCCTCTCCTCCCCAAACCTCCCCTCTCTCCTCTCCTCTCCTCCCCCTATAGACCAGATGCAGCTGGTCAGTGACCAGGTGATGAACTATGTCTTGTATCCCTATTTCCCCCATGTAGCCCCATCCTCCCCCGGTGTCGACTCCGCCTCTTTACAGCGAGCAGGCAGCCACAGCGCCGGCGGAAGCAGCCACAGCGCCGGAGGAAGCAGCCACAGCGCCGGAGGAAGTTATGGTCGTGGGGGTGCCAATAACTACACTACAGTGGGCCCAGGCTATACAGCAGAGGCCTATGCTACAGACCCCTACACTGCAGATCCCTACCGTACACTACAGTACTGCCCATCTGTAGAGTCTCCTTACAGCAAATCTGGACCAGCCATGCCACCTGAGGGCACACTGGCGAGATCACCATCTATAGACTCCATACAGAAAGACCCGAGGTAGGATCAGGCATGCACACACACATGCACACACACATATGCACACACACTCATGCACACACACACATTCACGCACACACACATACTCCTACACACACTCCCACACCATCCCCCACACACCTTCACACAACATCAATCACCATTTCAATCATAGTGTCTGACCTGCAAATCCCCATAGGTCTATCCTGTGGCGGTCACTGGCCTGTATTACCACACATATTATTTCCCATGTTAATCGATCACTGTCAATCGATCACTGTCAATCAATCAGCAACATACAGAGCTGTGTGGTGGGGCTGTAGAGACTAGTAGGAGAGCAGAGAGGTTCACTCTGGAGGGAATTGACAGTCATGTGTGACAGACAGTACTAGTGTTTACACTTGACCTCTCTTTGGGGGGTATTGATTTGAAAACATAGCAGGAGACTTTATACCACAGAAGGTTGGTGGCACCTTAATTGGGGAGGACGTGCTCGTGGTAATGGCTGGAGCGGAATAGGTGGAATGGTATCAAATACATCAAACACATGGTTTGATGTCATTCCATTTGCTCCGTTCCGGCCATTATTATGAGCCGTTCTCCCCTCAGCAGCCTCCACTGACACACGCACACACAAACACACACAAACACACGCACATAAACTGCTTACACACACGAAAGACAGAGAGAGACTGAAGTAGACATTACTGTACCCGCAGAGAGACATATCTTTTCAGTCTCACTCTCTCCACCTCTCCTCCCCACTGTGCTGTGTTGTAGCCCAGCCTTCCTGGTGTGTTTCATTTTTGCCCTGCACATGTCTTTCAATTAACCTGCTCCACTCCCAGTATATATATATATATATATATCAGACAGTGTTCATGTTCAAATACCTTCATTACGGAGAGAATAAGCCTGTGACTGGGCTCTCAGCAGCATCCATCAATCTGTAGAGAGAGGGAGAGAGAGGAGGGATAGTAATGGAAGGAGGAATAGAGGAAAAGGAAGGAGAGAAGACGGTGATGAAAGAGGGGCGTCGGGGACGCCGTGAGAGTTATTTAAGATACTCTTCAAAGAGGTAGGGTTTCAGACCGTTTCGAGAGATGGGCAGGGACTCCGCTGTCCTGACTTTAGGGGGAAGCTGGTTCTACCATTGGGGTGTCAGGACAGAAGAGCTTTGACTGGGCTGAAAGGGAGCTGCTCTCCCGTAGGGGTGGGAGGGCCTACAGACCAGAGGTGGCGGAACGGAGTGCTCGGGTTGGGATGTAGTGTTTGAGCCTGAAGGTAGGGAGGGGCAGTTCCTCTTGCCGCTCTATAGGCAAGCACCATGGTCTTGAAGATGATGCAAGCTTCGACTGGAAGCCACTTGCATGTGCGGAGGAGCGTGGTGACATGGAGGAACCTAGGAAGTTTGAACACCAGGCGGGCTGCTGCATTCTGAATAAGTTTGAGAGTTTGATGGCACAAGTGGGGAGCCCAGCGAACAGAGAGTTGCGGTAGTCTAGACAGGCAATGACACGTGCCTGGATGAGGTTTTCTGTGTGAGGAAAGGTTGTACTCTACCGATGTTGGAGAGCATGAACCTGCAGGAGCGAGTCACTGCTTTGAAGTTTCAAATCAAATGAAAGTTTATTTGTCACGCCGAGTACAACAGGTACTTACAACAGTACAACCTTACAGTGAAATGCTTACTTACAGAATCTAACCAATAGGGCGAAGAAAAGTATGTGTGTGTGTGTGTGTGTGTGTGTGTGTGTGTGTGTGTGTGTGTGTGTGTGTGTGTGTGTGTGTGTGTGTGTGTGTGTGTGTGTGTGTGTGTGTGAGTAGATAAGTAAAGAAATAAAACAACAGTAAAAAGACATTTGAAAATAACAATAGCAAGGCTACATACAGACACCGGTTAGTCAGGCTTATTGAGGTAGTATGTACATGTAGGTATCGTTAAAGTGACTTTGCAGAGAACGACACGCTGTTGTTGTCCAGGGTCATGTCAAGGTTCTTTGCACCCTGGGAGGGGGACGCTGTGGCGTTATCAACCATGATGGAGAGGTCTTGGAGTGAGCAGGCCTTTCCCGGGAGGAAGAGCAGCTCCGTCTTGTTGAGCTTGAAGTGGTGGGCCGAGTTCCAATCCGATATGTCTGCCAGGCACGCAGAGATGCGTGTCACCACCCGGGTGTCAGAAGGGGTAAGGTGAAGAGTAGTTGAGTGCCAAAGCACCTACATCAAATACACAACACACAACACATAATACATGGCAGTAATAGAATACAGGACACTTAAAACTTTACAGGACATTTTTTCATGATGTAAACTGAAATGTTAAAATTTGATTGTGAAAAATACCATTTTAGGAAAAACATTTAAGAGCTAGAGTTGTTGTACAGTCTGACAGCAGTGGGTAGAGTGGCATTTCTCGGGGCCCATTCGGGTAGTGATACAGGACAGTTGGTGGCTGTTTCTCAGGAGCCTGGTGGTGCAGTCACCTCTTTTGGAGGGAGCAGGTCATGCAGTGTTCAAAAGTGTGCATGTCCTTCACCAGGTGCACTGTGGTTGGACTGCTCCACCTCTGGAGATGATCCTCAGGGCCCTCCTCTGCAACCTGTCCAGTTGGGTGTATACTGCGACCAGATCTTCAGTGGGTAGGCCATTTCTGGCGTTTTGAGGCCTTCCTCACTGACTGCTCCACATGGGTGTCACCACTGAGGTTGGAATCTAGATGAAAACCAAGATAGTTGGTCGTTGATACCACTGGTACTTCCTGTCCTCCGAGGATTATTGGTGCAGGTTGTGGAGGGTCTCTTGAAAAACTAATCCGGATTTCCACAGACGTTTTCCTATTCAGGACCATGTTGTTGGACACTTGTAGCTGCTTTGCCTCCAATCCCATGGAAGTGTCCTCCTGGATGCTGGTAGCGGTATGGCCAACGACAGTCCTACATCATCAGCGTACCCAGTGTCCAAAGTGTCACTGAAGGCATTTTTTCGGGTGGACATGTGAAGTAGAAACTGATATGGTGAGACAACGCCACCTTGTGGCATACCAGAGGTCACCTCTGACCAAGGGCTGAATGTGCCATTCGCCATCAACCCCTGCCTTCTTTCAGTGTTGGAGCTGAGGAGCCAGGCAATTCAACTTGGACAGAGTTCAATGTCAGACAGATGTTGCGTGGTCTACTCAACCAAAAGCTTTGGCACAATAGTTTTTTTTTTTGGAGTCTGTAGCTGTCAGCCAGTAGTAGTGCTTGACTTTGTGAGGTAGGCGTACTGGTTTGGACACTCAGATAGGACTGCAAATAGTTTTTTCATGAGAGATTAGAGAGTTAGAGAGATCGGCCTTCAGTCACTCGTAGTACATGGGTTTGACTCTTTAGGTATGGGGACACACATTGTCAGTCTTCCAGGCATCAGGAACAGTCCCCTGCCAATAGGAGGTGTTAACTATGTGTTTGATGACAGGGGCTAGATCTTCTGCTCTTTTAGTAGCCAGGCTGGAATGCCGTCCGGCCCATACATTTTCCATAGGCTGGGTCTGGTCAGTGCTTGCTTTATTTGGCCAATGCTGCACACAGCTCAACCTACTTAGTAGACATGGGCAGGGGCAAGGTGACAAGAGGTGTGGTGTTTGTCAATGCCTCAGAAAATAAGGCATTTAAAACATCAGCCACATCATCTTCTTCAACTCCTTCAACCTGTATTCTCAACCTTGTGTTTTCTTTCGGCCCAGTCCTTTGTTAATGAAGTCCCACCATTCATTGGGGGTTTTCTTCTTTAGGTCCTGGATTTCAGTTTTGTAGTAGTTTTTCTTTACTTTCTTGATAAGAATTTGCACTGTGTTTCTGAATTGTCTCTATTTCATTGTGTGCGTCCCCCCATCTGTTTAGTTTTCCGTCTTTTCCTGATGGTAGCCTTTATTTTTTCAGTCATCCAGGGCTTGTCCTGAGTTGTTGTTTTCTTATTTCTGATTGGCGTGCATACATCAAGTGTAGTTTGAATGCAGGAGTTGAATGGCTACACCTTTGCATCAATGCTCGCCACCTCATATATGGCAGACTATTCAGTACTGTCCATCCACCAAGGCAAAGCCTCCTTTCTGTTCTGGGTTACCAGATGGCATTTCTGCCACTGCACCTCACTTCTTCCCCCTGATGTTGCGTTTGGGGAGAACAGCAGACATTATGATCACTAGAGCTGAGAGGAGCAAGTACACTGGGGGTGTTGAAGTAATTGAATGATTTATTGATATTGATCAGATCGAGGGTAATTCCTCTTTAGTCTTGTTTCATGTCTGGATGGGAGTTTGTCAGCATCTTGATGGGCAGGTGATTCAAGTCTTCACACAGGATGAGACCCATTTGGGGAGAGCACATCCTGATCACATCGACGGTGTTGATGAGATTAATCCACAGTGTTCTGCTGAGGTGTTTTGTCATGTGTCCATGGTGGATGTTAGAGTCCTCCCACTACCAGTTGAAACTGACCTGGGGAATGATTTAGGACGGAGCTGAAGCCACACACTTTGCCTGCGTAATGTAATTCACATACATAGCAACGCCCCCTCCTCTCATCCCCCTCTGGACCGTCTTAACAGTTGATAGTCTTGTATGAAAATAAATTAATCTGGGATATATTCCTGGGTCCATTTTTCAGTGAGACATACAATTTCTGCGTTTACTGACTGAAGAAGCAGTTCAAATTCATCCATGTTGCTTGTCAATGATCTTGAATTACAAACATGCACATTCAACGTTTTTGAGGCATTTTTGGATGTATTTGCGAAATCACATATTTCAGCTCGAACTCTGCATTCACGTGAACGATTGTGCTCGAGATGTATTTCAGGTCTGCGACCTTCGATTGTCAGTATCGATCGTCTGTCTGCCCTTATCGCCTGTTTTTCCTCTCGCCCGGTTTCTTGTGCCCAATCACTGAAGTTTGTTTCAGATATGCAGTGCCAGTGGAGGTGAAGGTGTTTTTTAAGTCCGTAAATAATGCAATGAGTATTACAAAACGTTTGTACAATCCATCATTGTCAGAGTCACGCTTAATCTGTCAAAAGAGCAGGAAAAGTACGCAGTGCGACTGAAAACAGCTAATAAAAAACGAACATTTCAAACTTATGTTCCTCTCAAGCCTGGAAGCCACACCTAAAGCTGGCAGTTAGAGGGGAGATAAAGAGAGGTAGAGCAGAATAACAGACAGAGAGAGAGAGCTGTCTTCATATGCGGCATTCAGAGTCAGCCTTGAGAGGGAATGACTTCACTCAGAGAGAGAAATGAGAGAGAGAGAGCTGACTTCATATGCGGCATTCAGTGTCAGCCTTGAGAGGGAATGACTTCATTCAGAGAGAGAAATGAGAGCGAGAGGGAGAGCTTTTAATGTCCAAGGTGATCAGAGCTATTCACAGAACACTATTCACAGAAATACAGTATGATGGAATATGAATAGCTCTTTGCTTCCACACCACTCACATTCATTGTCCTCAGTGAAGCCTGCCTGTCAGCTTGCTACTATAGTGTGTGTATGTGTGCAACCTGGCATGTCACATTATTCTGTATGTAAACCTGAAAGACATTTAGGATGAAATGTTACATTTGGTATGGTTGCATAAAAACTAAAGGAGGGAACTTGGTGGGGATGGGTGTGCGTATACTTCAGATTTCTAGCAACCCAAAGGTTGCGAGTTCAAGTCTCATCACGGACAACTTTAGCATTTTAGCTAATTAGCAAGTTTTCAACGACTTACCACTTAGCATGTCAGCTAAACCTAACCCTACACTTAACCCTTTTAACTAAGCCTTCGCCTAGCCCTAACCTTAATCCTTTAACCGAACTCCTAAACTTAACCCAAACCTTAATCCCTTAACCTAACTCCTAAACTTAACCCTAACCCCTAGCCCAGCTAACATTAGTGAACACTAACTAACACTAACTTTAGCCACCTAGCCACCTACCTAGAATTCGTAACATATCACACGTTTGAAAATTAGTAACATATATATATATATATATTTTATTTTACCTTTATTTAACCAGGCAAGTCAGTTAAGAACATATTCTTATTTTCAATGACGGCCTGGGAACAGTGGGTTAACTGCCTGTTCAGGGGCAGAACGACAGATTTGTACCTTGTTAGCTCGGGGGTTTGAACTGTCAACCTTCCGGTTGCTAGTCCAACGCTCTAACCACTAGGCTATGATTCGTTTGAGGAAACTAGGCGTATGTCATGCGTCACTACTTCACAGGAGAGCCATTGTGCTGTCCCGTAGTAAAACTGCATAAGTGTTGCTCTCCACTTAATGGAGGACAGAGTTTTGAAATCAGTGGAATTATCTTTGATAGCTAAGGAGATGGAGAAAACACCTGTCTCCGGATTACATCTTCAAACTAAGGGCAACCATGGCATCCTTGACAGAAACCATTTCAATAGAATGTTCATGATGATGTCACTGCGACAACTGTAGATAGACAGTAAATTCGCTCTGTCTATCTACTCCGATTTCAGAGCAGTCTCATCTGAGTGTGCCAGAGCGCAGAATAACTGACAAATTTACAAATGCTCAACATCCGGTCAGAAGTTTACATACACTAAGTTGACTGCCTTTAAACAGCTTGGAAAATTCCAGAAAATGATGTCATGGCTTTAGAAGCTTCTGATAGGCTAATTGACATAAATTGAGTCAATTTGAGGTGTACCTGTGGATGTATTTCAAGGCCTAGCTTCAAACTCAGTGCCTCTTTGCTTGACATCATGGGAAAACCAAAAGAAATCAGCCAAGACCTCAGAAAACAAATTGTAGACCTCCACAAGTCTGGTTCATCATTGGGAGCAATTTCCAAATGCCTGAGGGTACCACGTTCATCTGTACAAACAATAGCACGCAAGTATAAACACCATGGGACCATGCAGCCATCATACCGCTCAGGAAGGAGACGCGTTCTGTCTCCTAGAGATGAACGTACTTTGGTGCGAAAAGTGCAAATCAATCCCAGAACAACAGCAAATGACCTTGTGAATGTTCCACTGATCCAAAACTGCCATAAATAAGCCAGTCTATGGTTTGCAACTGCACATGTGGACAAGGACCGTACTTTTAGAGAAATGTCCTCTGGTCTGATGAAACAAGAATAGAACTGTTTGGCCATAATGACCATCGTTATGTTTGGAGGAAAAAGGGGGATGCTTGCAAGTCGAAGAACACCATGCCAACCGTCAAGCACGGGGGGTGGCAGCATTATGTTGTGGGGGTGCTTTGCTGCAATAGGGACTAGTGTACTTCACAAAATAGATGGCATCCTCATGATGGAGGAAAATTATGTGGATATATTGAAGCAACATTTCAAGACATCAGTCAGGAAGTTCAAGCTTGGTCGCAAATGTGTCTTCCAAATGGACAATGACCCCAAGCATACTTCCAATGTTGTGGAAAATGGCTTAAGGACAACAAAGTCAAGGTATTGGAGGGGCCATCACAAAGCCCTGACCTCAGTCCTATAGATAATTTGTGAGCAGAACTGAAAAAGCATGTGCGAGCAAGGAGACCAACAAACCTGACTCAGTTACACCAGCTCTGTCAGGAGGAATGGGCCAGAATTCACCCAACTTATTGTGGGAAGCTTGTGGAAGGCTACCTGAAACGTTTGACTCAAGTTAAACAATTTAAAGGCAATGCTGCCAAATACTAATTGAGTGCATATAAACTTCTGACCGAAAGAAATAAAAGCTGAAATAAGTCATTCTCTTCTGCTATTATTCTGACATTTCACATTCTTAAAATAAAGTGGTGATCCTAACTGGCCTAACACAGGGATGTTTTACTTGGATTAAATATCAAGAATTGTGAAAAACTGAGTGTATTTGTCTAAGGTGTATGTAAACTTCCGACTTCAACTGTACGTGAGACTCAGGACCATTTCCAATTTAACACTGTATCCATCCAGGGTAAATATGCATGGCGATGCATATAATCTTATATAATGAATGTTTTATTAATATAATCTAATTGATGTGATGTGCGTATGTGCACTACATGGCCCAAAGTATGTGGACACCTGCTCGTCGAACATCTCATTCCAAAATCATGGTCATTAATATGGAGTTGATCCCCCTTTGCTGCTATAACAGCCTCCACTCTTTTGGGAAGGCTTTCCACTAGATGTTGGAACATTGCTTAGCTTCCATTCAGCCACAATAACATTAGTGAGGTCGGGCACTGATGTTGGGCTATTAGGCCTGGCTCGCAGTCAACGTTCCAATTCATCCCAAAAGTGTTTAATAGCGTTGAGGTCAGGTTTCTGTGTAGGCCAGTCAAGTTCTTCCACACCGATCTCAACAAACCAATTCTGTATGAACCTCGCTTTGTGAATGAGAGCATGTGTTTCCACTGCTCAAGAGTCCAATGGCGGTGCCTTTTACACCACTACAGCCAACGCTTGAAATTGCGCATGGTGATCTTAGGCTTGTGTGCAGCTGCTCGGCCATGGAAACCCATTTCATGAAGCTTCCGACAAACAGTTATTGTGCTAACGTTGCTTCCAGAGGCAGTAAGGAACTTGGTTGTGAGTGGTGCAACTGAGGACAAGTGACTTTTATGCGCTACGCACTTCAGCACTCGGCCAACCCATTCTGTGACCTTGAGTGGCCTACCACTTCACGTCTGAGCCGTTGTTGCTACTAGAAGTTTCCACTTCACAAAAACAGCATTTCCAGTTGATCCGGGAAGCTCTAGAAGGGCAGAAATGTCATGAACTGTCTTGTTGGTAGGTGGAATCCTATGATGGTGCCATGTTAAAAGTCCTTGAGCTCTTCAGTACGGTGACCATTCTACTGGTCATGTTTGTATACAGACATTGCATGGCTGTGTGCTCGATTTTATACACCTGTCAGCAACGGGTGTGGCTGAAATAGACGAATCAACTCATTTGAAGGGGTGTCCACATACTTTTGGCCAAGCGGTGTATATCTTAGCCAGCAGCTTGTGTTAAACCCCAGACAGTGTGTGAAAGTGGTTGGCTTTGTAACACATATGCTAAGGCAGCCCTCTGGGGCTGAAGCGCTTAGCGATGTAGTGTGTGAGTGTTCCCATAGGCCTGTTAGCGTCCTAGTTAAAAGGTCAGATGCCACCGTGTCGTCCCACATTACTAAACACTTCACCTAGAGGGCTACACACACACAAAGGAACGCACGCACGTACGTACACACACACACACACACACACATTACGGGAAGTCTAAAATATTCTTTATCTTTCAACTTGAGCTGTAAAACACATATTTTAATACGCAGCCACACAGCCGCACATTCTGCTATAGCATATGCACACACACCCAAACCCACATCACACCAGACATGATATATTCTGCTATAGCATATGCACACACACCCAAACCCACATCACACCAGACATGATATATTCTGCTATAGCATATGCACACACACCCAAACCCACCCTGCAACCCACATCACACCAGACATGATATATTCTGCTATAGCATATGCACACACACCCAAACCCACATCACACCAGACATGATATATTCTGCTATAGCATATGCACACACACCCAAACCCACCCTGCAACCCACATCACACCAGACATGATATATTCTGCTATAGCATATGCACACACACCCAAACCCACCCTGCAACCCACATCACACCAGACATGATATATTCTGCTATAGCATATGCACACACACCCAAACCCACATCACACCAGACATGATATATTCTGCTATAGCATATGCACACACACCCAAACCCACCCTGCAACCCACATCACACCAGACATGATATATTCTGCTATAGCATATGCACACACACCCAAACCCACCCTGCAACCCACATCACACCAGACATGATATATTCTGCTATAGCATATGCACACACACCCAAACCCACCCTGCAACCCACATCACACCAGACATGATACATTTGTAATAACATCATCCCGGCTGTTAGGAGGTGCTAACAAGGTTAGCTGCCATCAGAGGAAGAGAGGAGCAGTCTATGAGCTGGAGGAGAGGTGGAAAGGTGGAGGTGTTCCTGAAGATGAAACGGAGGATGGAGTGAAAGGAGGAGGAGGAGGAGGGAGGAGAGAGAAGGAGGGAGGGTGAGGGTCTGTCTATGTACTACAAATTCTACTCTGTGGCAAGAAAAGATGCATGTACTATATGTAGTACGTGTTACATGATGTGATACGGCATATCATATGTTGTAAGCTACCATCATAGCTGATATGATTTAATATGATGTATCATACTGTTTGGCTGTTTATTGTCACTATGGGTCCCATCACTGAGACAGCCTAATAAAAGGGAGCATGCTATTTATAGAAGGTGTGGTTCACATTGGTCAGAGGGGTGTGTGTGTGTGTGTGTGTGTGTGTGTGTGTGTGTGTGTGTGTGTGTGTGTGTGTGTGTGTGTGTGTGTGTGTGTGTGTGTGTGTGTGTGTGTGTGTGTGTGTGTGTGTGTGTGTAGTTATGCGTGTGATGCTGCATTCTGATCGGCTAGCGTGAGCCTGACATTTTCGAATAAGTCAATTCAGCGACTTATTGTGTGTGTGTGTGTGTGTGTGTGTGTGTGTGTGTGTGTGTGTGTGTGTGTGTGTGTGTGTGTGTGTGTGTGTGTGTGTGTGTGTGTGTGTGTGTGTGTGTGTGTGTGTGTGTGTGTGTGTGTGTGTGTGTGTGTGTGTGTGTGTCTAACCAGTAGGTGATTTCTCTGGGGAATGGTACATCGCATGATACACTGAGACCTGGAGGAGAGCTGTCATCATTATACAGGAGGTTGTGCGTGTGTGTGTGTCCGTGTGTGCGTGTCGTGTACAGCGTCATATGGTTTATGTATTACTGTGTGAGAGGATCTCCTTTAAATGAAAATTGAGGCCCAATTTTGAGCTACGTGTGAGATAAGTGCCGTTTTCTATGGAGTACATTCACATCCTATATGAGATACAATATCCAGCCACTCATACCATACTGATATTTTGCAGTTCAGATGTTTGAGGGTGTGTCGTATGTGTTTTTTTGTGTGGACTGTAGCTATAAAGATGACCCTTTCTTCAGAGCTGCTCTTTATTGTACTGTATGTGTTATTGTATTGTGGTGTTGAGGTGAATGGATGTGGAGAGAGAAGTGGGACTGTTGTGTGAATATGACAATGTGATATGAAATAAACCCGAGGCTATTATAAGGCAGAAACTAGGGACACACGGGAGCTTCGTTCATATAGTTAGACACTGGTGCTACTATACAACCCGTCCATGCTTTTTGTCTCTGTTATTATTCTGTTGTTTTCCCTCAGAGAAAGGGAGAGACCAGAGGGAGATAAAGGGAAGAGAGAGATGGTGAGAGAGAATGGAGAAAGAGGGAGGTAGAGAGACATGAGAGAAAGAAGAAGAAAAGGAGAGAGCAGATAGAGGTCAAAGCGAAGAGGAAGGAAGAAGGAGAGGAGGATAAAAAGAGTGAGATGGAGGAGAGAGCTGGAGGAGGGGAAGGAGATGAAGGAGAAGAGAGAGGGGGAGGAAATGAAGGAAAGGAGAGAGGGCGAGGAGATGAAGGAGGGGATAGAGGGGCAGGAGATGAAGGAGAGGAGAGAGGGGGAGGTGATGAAGGAGAGAAGAGGGGGGGAGGAGATGAAGGAGAAGAGAGAGGGGGAGGAGATGAAGGAGAGGAGAGAGGGGGAGGAGATGAAGGAGAAGAGAGAGGGGGAGGAGATGAAGGAGAGGAGAGAGGGGGAGGAGATGAAGGAGAGGAGAGAGGGTGAGGAGATGAAGGAGAGGAGAGAGGGAGAGGAAATGAAGGAGAGGAGAGAGGGCGAGGAGATGAAGGAGAGGATAGAGGGGCAGGAGATAAAGGAGAGGAGAGAGGGGCAGGAGATGAAGGAGAGGAGAGAGGGCGAGGAGATGAAGGAGAGGAGAGAGAGGGAGGAGATGAAGGAGAGGAGAGAGGGGGAGGAGATGAAGGAGAGAAGAGAGGGGGAGGAGATGAAGGAGAGGAGAGAGGGGGAAGAAGTGAAGGAGAGGAGAGAGGGGGAGGATATGAAGGAGAGGAGAGAGGGGGAGGAGATGAAGGAGAGGACAGAGGGGGAGGAGATGAAGGAGAGGAGAGAGGGTGAGGAAATGAAGAAGATGAGAGAGGACACACTCTTTTGGCTCTCAGCGCGGCCCAGGGGTAATTTCCTCTCCACATGAGAAATGCATGCTGGGATATGGAATCACCTCCGAGGGAGGGTAATGATGCATCACCAGAACCTTGGCCCGGAGGAGCTGTGTGTGTGTGTTTGTGTGTGTTTGTGGGTGTGTGTTGTGTGCTTCTGTGTTGTGTTTTGTGTGTGTGTTGTGTTTAGTGTGTGTGTGTTGTGTTTAGTGTGTGTGTGTGTTGTGTTTGTGACTTGGCCATCTTTCCTAACTGTTGTAAGTAAGTAGCCCGTTGTGGTCATTTTTCTGAGTGGTTGCTCTGTGTGTGTGTGTGTGTGTGTGTGTGTGTGTGTGTGTGTGTGTGTGTGTGTGTGTGTGTGTGTGTGTGTGTGTGTGTGTGTGTGTGTGTGTGTGTGTGTGTGTGTGAGCGCCCTTGCGCAAATAAACGGCCATTTCAAATAAATGCCTGGTCTAAATGAATTGTTTACGAGGTTACCGTGGACACATCTCTGAAGCACGAATATCGGGGGTGTACGATGGGCAGCCTAGTCTGATCTGCGATGGATTTGTTATTAGAATATTTATACTGGTCATACTGGTCACAGTACACAGTGTGGCGGTCTTCTCAACATTTTATTGAGTAAAATCTGTGTGCATTAAGTAAATAGACACCTGGCTCAAATAGAAGCATGTTTCTAATAAGCGGCTGTTGTGTTGATTGATTAAAGCTAATAAACACCCAGGCTATTCAAGTTTATGGTAGTCGTAGCAAATAGGCTTTTTGAAGTGATGATGGGTGATGACAGTGATACTTGTGGTGATTGTTGTGAATTTGTTGATGATGCTGAAGATGATGATGATGATGATTAGTTGAGCAGTTTGATTGACATTACTTTGTCACCATTGTTGCTTTCTGTGTAACGGCGTTCGTTCGTCGAAAGAGATTCGGACCGAAATGCAGCGTGGTGGTTACTCATGTCTTAAATAAAACAAATGACGATACATGAAATAACTTAATAAATACAAAAACAACAAACGGAACGTGAAACTTAATTACAGCCTATCTGGTGAAACTACACAGAGACAGGAACAATCACCCACGAAATACACAGTGAAACCCCGGCTACCTAAATATGGTTCCCAATGAGAGACAACGAGAATCACCTGACTTTGATTGAGAACCGCCTCAGGCAGCCAACCTAAGCTACACCCCTACTCAGCCGCAATCCCAATGCCTACAAAACCCCAATACGAAACACAACATATAAACCCATGTCACACCCTGGCCTGACCAAATATATAACGAAACACAAAACACTATGACCAAGGCGTGACATTCTGGAGCTGAACAGAAGTGATGAGTGAAACCCTTGACTGCAGCAAGATCACTGTGAAGTGTTTTGTTTTGGTAATCATCAGTGGAAAAGGGGGAGAGCGTAGGGATATAGGAGAGAGAGAGGGTAGGGATATAGGAGAGAGAGAGGGTAGGGATATAGGAGAGAGAGAGGAGAGAGAGAGGGTAGGGATATAGGAGAGAGAGAGGGGAGAGATAGAGGAGAGAGGGAGAGGGTAGGGATATAGGAGAGAGAGAGGGGAGAGAGAGGAGAGAGAGAGGGTAGGGATATAGGAGAGAGAGAGGGGAGAGATAGAGGAGAGAGAGAGGGTAGGGATATAGGAGAGAGAGAGGGGAGAGATAGAGGAGAGAGAGGGTAGGGATATAGGAGAGATAGAGGAGAGAGAGAGGGGAGAGATAGAGGAGAGAGAGAGGGGAGAGATAGAGGAGAGAGAGAGGGGAGAGATATAGGAGAGAGAGAGGGGGAGAGAGAGAGAGAGAGAGGGGAGAGATAGAGGGGAGAGATAGAGGGGAGAGATAGAGGAGAGAGAGAGGGGAGAGATAGAGGAGAGAGAGAGGGTAGGGATATAGGAGAGAGAGAGGGGAGAGATAGAGGAGAGAGAGGGTAGGGATATAGGAGAGAGAGAGGGTAGAGATAGAGGAGAGAGAGAGGGTAGGGATATAGGAGAGAGAGAGGGGAGAGATAGAGGAGAGAGAGAGAGAGAGAGGGTAGGGATATAGGAGGGAGAGAGGGGAGAGATAGAGGAGAGAGAGAGAGGAGAGAAACCTTATAGCTGTGGTCAATGTGGGAGGAGTTTTACTACATCTAGCGGTCTGACATTACACCAGAGAAAACACAGAGAGAGAGAGGGGAGAGATAGAGGAGAGAGAGGGTAGGGATATAGGAGAGAGAGAGGGTAGGGATATAGGAGAGAGAGAGGGTAGAGATATAGGAGAGAGAGAGGGTAGGGATATAGGAGAGAGAGGGGAGAGATAGAGGAGAGAGAGAGGGTAGGGATATAGGAGGGAGAGAGGGGAGATATATAGGAGGGAGAGAGGGGAGAGAGAGGGGAGAGAGAGGGGAGAGAGAGAGGGTAGGGATATAGGAGAGAGAGAGGGTAGGGATATAGGAGAGAGAGAGGGTGGGGATATAGGAGAGAGAGAGGGTAGGGATATAGGAGAGAGAGAGGGGAGAGATAGAGGAGAGAGAGAGAGTGTGGAAATGGAGGAAGGCACAATTTGACAGAGACAAAACATCAGACATGAACAGAAGACAAGGACATAATTGTTGCTTTCATTGTTGAAAGGTGCTCTCTCTTCTCGCTATTCCCCTACTCTCTCTCTCGCTCCTTTTCTCTCTCGCTCCTTCTCTCTCTCTCCTCTCTCGCTCCTTCTCTCTCACTCCTTCTCTCTCTCTCTGTATTGTGTGAAGCAGCGTCAGTAGATGAAGCTGTCAGTATGTGTGTGTGCATCATGTCAATGGTGTTTACTGTAATTACAGCCTCTGGCAGCTCTTCCATTAACATCCATCACACACTCACCTAATAGATATAGTCATAAACACTGGACAGGTGCAGTGAAATGTGTTGTTTAACATGGTCATACTGTAGTAGTACGGCACCCCCTGGAGCAAATCTTACCTTTTCGGCTCTGGTATTTGTACCAGTGACCTATTGGTTACTGGCCCAATGCTCTAACCGCTAGGCTAGATTCCGCCCAAACACACACACACACACACACACACACACACACACACACACACACACACACACACACACACACACACACACACACACACACACACACACACACACACACACACGTGCACACACACACACACACACACGTGCACACATACACACTCATGCACACACGCACACATGCACACAAACCCCCCACAACACCTAATCTATAGCTCAATGAGGTATCGGGTACTCAAGGTTAATATATGAATACGTATGTGTCAGCTACTTCACACACCCTCTCCTGACATTGCCACTGTCACACATACACACACACACGCACAAACACACAGACACACACACACACCGCCACTTCACACATCCTATTGTGACATTGCCATCGTATTAAGGGGGATTATTGTAAAATGGCAGCTAGGCAGAATCCTATCTCCATGTGTCTCCTCTCTGCACTTGGATTAAAGGAAAATGTGCACCTGTTTATGGAAAGTTCTATATCACATTAAAAGTACTATATTGCATAGGCAGCAGACGGTAAGGGCAGGGAGTTGTATATCTTGTTTGAAATTTGTCTTATCAAATCAAATTCAAATCATAATCAAATCACATTTTATTGGTCACATACACATATTTAGCAGATGTTATTGTGGGTGTAGCAAAATGCTTGTGTTCCTAGCTCAAACAGTGCAGTAATATCTAACAATTTACAACAATACACACAAATCTAACAGTAAAATAATGAAATTAAGAAATGCATAAATATTACATTGAGCAATGTCGGAATGGCATTGACTAAAATAAGGTAGAATAGAATACAGTATATATAGTGACTTACGAAAGTATTCACCCCCCTTGGCATTTTCCTATTTTGTTGCCTTTTAACCTGGAATTAAAATAGATTTTTGGGGGTTTGTATCATTTGATTTACACAACATGCCTAAAGTGGAACAAACAAGCAATAAGACAAAAAAAAACAAAAAAATGGAGCATACATAACTATTCAGCCCCCCAAGTCAATACATTGTAGAGCCACCTTTTGCAGCAATTACAGCTGCAAGTCTCTTGGGGTATGTCACTATGAGCTTGGCACATCTAACCACTGGGATTTTTGCCCATTCTTCAAGGCAAAACTGCTCCAGCTCCTTCAAATTGAATGGGTTCCGCTGGTGTACAGCTATCTTTAATTCACACCACAGATTCTCAATTGGATTGAGGTCTGGGTTTTGACTAGGCCATTCCAAGACATTTAAATGTTTCCCCTTAATTAAACCACTCGAGTGTTGTTTTAGCAGTATGCTTAGGGTCATTGTCCTGCTGGAAGCTGAACCTCCCTCCCAGTCTCAAATCTCTGGAAGACTGAAACAAGTTTCCATCAAGAATTTTCCTGTATTTAGCACCATCCATCATTCCTTCAATTCTGACCAGTTTCCCAAAAACATCTCCACAGCATGATTCTGCCACCACCATGCTTCACTGTGGGGATGGTGTTCTCGGGGTGATGTGAGGTGTTGGGTTTGTGCCAGACATAGCGTTTTCCTTGATGGCCAAAAATATCAATTTTAGTCTCATCTGACCAGAGTACCTTCTTCCATATGTTTGGGAAGTCTTCCACGTGCCTTTTGGCGAACACCAAACGTGTCTGCTTCTTTTTCTGGCCACTCTTCCATAAAGCCCAGCTCTGTGGAATGTATGACTACAAAGTGGTCCTATGGACAGATACTCCAATCTTCGCTGTGGAGCTTTGCAGCTCCTTCAGGGTTATCTTTGGCCTCTTTGTTGCCTCTCTGATTAATGCCCTCCTTGCCTGATCCGTGAGTTTTGGTGGGCGGCCCTCTGTTGGCAGGTTTGTTGTGGTGCCATATTATTTAAATGTATACATTTAATCATGTATTTAATGGTGCTCCGTGGGATGTTCAAAATTTCTGATATTTTTTTATAACCCAACCCTGACCTTTACCTCTCCACAACTTTGTCCCTGACCTGTTTGGAGAGCTTCTTGGTCTTCATGGTACCACTTTCTTAGTGGTGTTGGAGACTCTGGGGCCTTTCAGAACAGGACATATACTGATCATGTGATCAATGATCATGTGACACTTAAATTGCACACAGTTGGACTTTATTTAACTAATTATGTGACTTCTGAAGATAATTGGTTGCACCAGATCTTATTTTGGTGCTTCATAGCAAAGGGGGTGAATACATATGGAGGGGTGAATACATATGGAGGGGTGAATACATATGGAGGGGTGAATACATATGGAGGGGTGAATACATATGGAGGGGTGAATACATATGGAGGGGTGAATACATATGGAGGGGTGAATACATATGGAGGGGTGAATACATATGGAGGGGTGAATACATATGGAGGGGTGAATACATATGGAGGGGTGAATACATATGCACGCTCCACTTTTCCTTTTTTCTTTTTTTGAATTTTTTGAAACAAGTGATTTTTTTCATTTCACTTCACCAATTTGGACTATTTTGTGTATGTCCATTACATGAAATCCAAATAAAAATCCATTTAAATTACAGGTTGTGGCCTCCCAAGTGGCTCAGTGGTCTAAGGCACTGCGAGCTGTGCCATTAGAGATTCTGGGTTCAAGTCCAGGCTCTGTTGCAGCTGGCCGCGACCGGGAGGTCCATGGGGCGACACACAATTGGCCCAGCGTAGTGGTTTGGGGAGGGCTTGGCTGGCAGGGATATCCTTCTCACCACGCACAAATGGTTCCTGTGGCGGGCCGCCCGCAGTGCACGCTGACACGGTCGCCAGGTGTACGGTGTTTCCTCCGACACATTGGTGCGGCTGGCTTCCGGGTTGGATGGGTATTGTGTGAAGAAGCAGTGTAGCTTGGTTGGGTTGTGTTTCGGAGGATGCATGGCTCTCGACCTTCACCTCTCCCGAGCCCGTACGGGAGTTGCAGCGATGAGACAAGACTGTAACTACTACCAATTGGGGAGAAAAAAGGGGTGAAACATACAAAACAAAACAAAACAAAAAAAATTACAGGTTTAATACAACAAAATAGGAAAAATTCCAAGGAGGATGAATACTTTTGCAAGGCACTGTACATATGAGATGAGTAAAGCAGTATATAAAGATTATTTAAACATTTTTAAAGCGACTAGTGTTCCATTATTAAAGTAGCCAGTGAGTCCAAGTCTATGTATATAGGGCAGCAGCCTCTAAGGTGCAAGGTTGCGTAACCGGGTGGAAGCCGGCTAGTGATGGCTATTTAACAGTCTGATGGCCTTGAAATAGACGCTGTTTTTCAGTCTCTCAGTCCCAGCTTTGATGCGCCTGTACTGACCTAGGCTTCTGGGTGATAGCGGGGTGAACAGGCCGTGGCTCGGGTGGTTGATGGCCTTCCTGTCACATCGGGTGCTGTAGGTGTCCTAGAGGATGGGTAGTTTTCCCCGATGATGAGTTGCGCAGACCGCACCACCCTCTGGAGAGCCCTGCGGTTGTGGGCGTTGCAGTTGCCATACCAGATGGTGATACAGCCCGAAAGGATACTCTCAATTGTGCATCTGTAAAAGTTTGTGAGAGTTTTGGTGCTGTTGCGCCTAATTTCATCACACTATCTGTTTGGGTGGACCATTTCAGATTGTCAGTGATGTGTACGCCGAGGAACTTGAAGCCTTCCACCTTCTTCACTCCGGTTCCGTCAATGTGGATAGAGGCATGTTCCCCCTGCTGTTTTCTGAAGTCCACAATCAACTCCTTTGTTTTGTTGATGTTGCGAGAGAGGTTATTTTCCTGACACCACTCTCCCAGGGCCCTCTCGTCACAACTACTGTTGTGTCGTCTGCAAACATGATGATGGATTTGGAGGCGTGCATGGCCACGCAGTCATGGGTGAACAGGGAGTACAGGAGTTGGCTGAGCACGCAGCCTTGTGGGGCCCCTGTGTTGAGGATCAGCAAAGTTTCCTACCTTAACTACCTGGGGGTGGCCCGTCAGGAAATCCAGGACCCAGTTACACAGGACGGGGTTCAGATCCTGGGCCCTGAGCTTAATGATGAGCGTGGAGGGTACTATGGTGTTGAATGCTGAGCTATAGTCAATGAACAACATTCTTATAGGTATTCCTCTTGTCCAGAGTAAGCAAATTGAAGTGGGTCTAGGGTGTCAGGTAAGGTAGAGGTGATATGATCCTTAACTAGCCTCTCAAAGCACTTCATGATTACAGAAGTGAGTGCTACGGGGCGATAGTCACTTAGTTCAGTTACCTTTGCTTTCTTGGGTACAGGAACAATGGTGGACATCTTGAAGCAAGTGGGCACAGCAGACTGGGATAAGGAGAGATTGAATATGTCCGTAAACATTCCAGCCAGCTGATCTGCGCATGCTCTGAGGACGCGGCTAGAGATTACATCTGGGCCGGCAGCCCTGCGAGGGTTAACAGCTTAAACGTCTTTTTGAGCAATTTGAGAAGGAGAGCCCACAGTCCTTGGTAGCGGGCCTCGACGGTGGTACTTTTTTATCCTCAAAGCATGCAAAGAAGGTGTTTAGCTTGTCCAGAAGCAATACATCAGTGTTTGCGACGTGGCTGGTTTTCCCTTTGTATTCTATGATTGTTTGTAGACCCTACCACATACGTCTGGTGTCTGAGCCGTTGAATTGCGACTCCACTTTGTCTCATTACTGACATTTTGCCTGTTTGATTGCCTTACAGAAGGAATAACTACACTGTTTGTATTCGGCCATATTCTCAGTCACATTTCCATGGTTAATTGTGGTGGTTTGCTCTTTGAGTTTTGCACGAATGCTGTCATCTATCCACGGTTTCTGGTTTGGGTAGGTTTTAATAGTCATAGTGGGTGTAACATCTCCTATACACTTCCTGATAAACTCACTGTCACTGTATCCATGTATTCGTTTATGTTATTCTCAGAAGCTACCTGGAACATATCCCAGTCTGCGTGATCAAAACAATCTTGAAGCATGAATTCCGATTGGTCAGACCAGCGTTGAATAGACCTTAACATGGGTACTTTTGTTTGAGTTTCTGCCTCTAGGAAGAGAGGAGCAAAATTAAGTCGAGTTCAGATTTGCCAAAGGGAGGGCGGGGGAGGGCCTTGTGGGCATTTCAAAAGAGTTGAGTGGAAGGGGCCCAATGATTTACCAGTACGAGTACTACAGTCAATGAGTTGGTCAAACTTCGGTAGCATTTTCTTCAAATTTGCTTTGTTAAAATCCCCAGCTACAATAAATGCAGCCTCAGGAATGTAGTTTCCAGTTTGCATAAAGTCACCACTTTCATGAGAAGTACAGATGAGTAGAATATCTTGTATGCCGATGTCAGGTAAAAGTTAAGCATTTCCCGTGCAGACGTTTCGGTCAGTGAGTTTGATATCTTGTTTCAGCAAAGTCCTCTTGCATGCGCTCCATCATACATTAATAAAGACTTTTATCTCTGTTTCTGGTTTGATGCTCTTATTTGAAAGCTGAGCCCAGACTTGCATAAAGACGTTAATGTCAGTGAGTTGTATATCTGGTATGTGAGAGAGGGATGAGGAGCTTGACCTTTGGAAGAACAATATGGAGCAACTCAAGTGTTCATTGTCTCTTATTAGATGAGGCAGCCATCGATCTGGAATATTCTGGAGTGGAAGAGTTGAATAAAGAAGAAATCAGTATGTCTAACTTTTGAGATAGATGCTCTATATATCTCTTCCTCTGTGTCTTCCTCCATCACCCCTCCATCTCTCTCCCAATATGAATTCATCTCTTCACCTCTCCCTCCCTCTCTTCTTCCATCTCTCTTTCTCCATCATTCCTTCATTGAGAGGCAACAGGAAATGGTGATGACTGTTGAAGTCGAGAGCATTCATCCAGAATTTGAGTGGAAGTGTCTCTCTCTCTCTCTCTCTCTCTATCTCTCACTCTCTTTTTTTCCCCCTGCCCTGCAGGGTGTGTGTGGCCCCAGAGGCTTCAATCTTATTCATCATACTAATGATGTGATACTGTGTGTTTGTGTGTGTAAAATCATCAAAGGCTCTCTCTATAAGCTAGATGAAGCATTTGCTGCAAGGAGGGAGGTAAAAGGAGGGATGGAAGGAAGGAGGGAGGTACAAAGAGGGAAGGGAGGAGGAGGGTAAAGGGAGCGATGGAAGGAGGGAGGTAAAAGGAGGAATGGAAGGAAGGAGGGAGGTACAACGAGGGAAGGAAGGAGGAGGGTAAAGGGAGCGATGGAAGGAGGGAGGTAAAAGGAGAGATGGGAGGAGGGAGGTAAAGGGAGCGATGGAAGGAGGGAGGTAAAGGGAGGGATGGAAGGAGGGAGGTAAAGGGAGCGATTGAAGGAGAGAGGTAAAGGGAGGGATGGAAGGAAGGAGGGAGGTACAACGAGGGAAGGGAGTTAAAGGGAGCGATGGAAGGAGGGAGGTAAAAGGAGAGATGGGAGGTAAAAGGAGGGAAGGGAGGAGGGAGGTAAATGGAGGGATGGAAGGAGAGAGGTAAAAGGAGAAATGGAAAGAGGGAGGTAAAAGGAGAGATGGAAGGAGGGAGGTAAAGGGAGAGATGGAAGGAGGGAGGTAAAGGGAGGGATGGAAGGAGGGAGGTAAAAGGAGAGATGGAAGTGGAAGGAGGGAGGTAAAGGGAGGGATGGAAGGAAGGAGGGAGGTAAAGGGAGAGATGAAAGGAGGGAGGTAAAGGGAGGGATGGAAGGAGGGAGGTAAAAGGAGAGATGGAAGGAGGGAGGTAAAGGGAGGGATGGAAGGAAGGAGGGAGGTAAAAGGAGAGATGGTAAAGGGAGGGATGGAAGGAGGGAGGTAAAAGGAGAGATGGAAGGAGGGAGTTAAAGGGAGGGATGGAAGGAGGGAGGTAAAAGGAGAGATGGAAAGAGGGAGGTAAAAGGAGAAATGGAAAGAGGGAGGTAAAAGGAGAGATGGAAGGAGGGAGGTAAAGGGAGAGATGGAAGGAGGGAGGTAAAGGGGGGGATGGAAGGAGGGAGGTAAAAGGAGAGATGGAAGTGGAAGGAGGGAGGTAAATGGAGGGATGGAAGGAAGGAGGGAGGTAAAGGGAGAGATGAAAGGAGGGAGGTAAAGGGAGGGATGGAAGGAGGGAGGTAAAAGGAGAGATGGAAGGAGGGAGGTAAAGGGAGGGATGGAAGGAAGGAGGGAGGTAAAAGGAGAGATGGTAAAGGGAGGGATGGAAGGAGGGAGGTAAAAGGAGAGATGGAAGGAGGGAGTTAAAGGGAGAGATGGAAGGAGGGAGGTAAAAGGAGAGATGGTAAAGTGAGGGATGGAAGGAAGGAGGTAAAGGGTGGTATGGAAGGAGGGAGGCAAAATGAGGGATGGAAGGAGGGAGTGAATGCCCTTGTGTGTCTGAGTCATCAGACAAGATCTTTTGTTTTCTTACTCCTCTCCCCATTATGACATTGTGTGTGCGTGTGCATGTGATTGTATGACCTCACCCCTCATCTCCGGTCCTGTGGAGGGACAGATCTATAATGTGTTTGTCCTGTCCTGTATTGACTGCCTGTCCTGTGTGGCCTGCCTGTCCTGTGTGGCCTGCCTGTCCTGTGTGGCCTGCCAGTGAAGTGTTACATTACTTCCTGAAACCCTATAATAACACTAACACACGCTTTACCTCACACACTCTTAAGACTGTTATATTATCTCTATTATACAGTACAATAGATACAGCCAAGGTCTAGTCACTCTCAGCATCTTGGGAAAATACATTAACAAAGAAACACACACACATTCACGTCAGTAATATTTTCAATACTCTCACTGATAGCAAAACAACCATTACGCAACAAGCCACATTTATAAGAACTGAGATGTCAGTCATCACAGTAGCACTCCCACCACCTCTTTTCGCTACCTCTCTACTTATCTCAATAGTAGTTCCCCTCTCTTTCTTCCTCTCTCTCTCTCTCTCTCTCTCTCTCTCTCTCTCTCTCTTTCTTTCTCTTTCTCTCTCTTCTTCTTGCAGTCACTTTTTCCTCATTCTCTCTCTTCTCTCTCCTCCTTTCTTTCTGAAGTGGCTGGCTGGATTTAGCCTTGGTTAATCCTTCTGAAGTTTGTGTGAGTGCAAGCAGGTGTAGCGATGTGTGTGACGCACACACACACACACACACGCACGCACGCACACACAGCAGTAGCTATATGAATGCAGAGCACTCTGCTCTGTATGACTCAGAGAATTAAACCCTCAGTTATATTACAGCTTCTGACTGCTTAAACCTAGACACATACACACCTACACACACACTGCTCATATAGGCAGTTAACCCACTGTTCCCAGGCCGTCATTGAAAATAAGAATATGTTCTTAACTGACTTGCCTGGTTAAATAAAGGTTAAAAAAAAATATATATATATATATATATATATATATATATATACAGTGCCTTGCGAAAGTATTCGCCCCCCTTGAACTTTGCGACCTTTTGCCACATTTCAGGCTTCAAACAAAGATATAAAACGGTATTTTTTTGTGAAGAATCAACAACTAGTGGGACACAATCATGAAGTGGAACGACATTTATTGGATATTTCAAACTTTTTGAACAAATCAAAAACTGAAAAATTGGGCGTGCAAAATTATTCAGCCCCCTTAAGTTAATACTTTGTAGCGCCACCTTTTGCTGCGATTACAGCTGTAAGTCGCTTGGGGTATGTCTCTATCAGTTTTGCACATCGAGAGACATTTTTTCCCATTCCTCCTTGCAAAACCGCTCGAGCTCAGTGAGGTTGGATGGAGAGCATTTGTGAACAGCAGTTTTCAGTTCTTTCCACAGATTCTCGATTGGATTCAGGTCTGGACTTTAACTTGGCCATTCTAACACCTGGATATGTTTATTTTTGAACCATTCCATTGTAGATTTTGCTTAATGTTTTGGATCATTGTCTTGTTGGAAGACAAATCTCCGTCCCAGTCTCAGGTCTTTTGTAGACTCCATCAGGTTTTCTTCCAGAATGGTCCTGTATTTGGCTCCATCCATCTTCCCATCAATTTTAACCATCTTCCCTGTCCCTGCTGAAGAAAAGCAGGCCCAAACCATGATGCTGCCACCACCATGTTTGACAGTGGGGATGGCGTGTTCAGGGTGATGAGCTGTGTTGCTTTTACGCCAAACATAACATTTTGCATTGTTGCCAAAAAGTTCAATTTTGGTTTCATCTGACCAGAGCACCTTCTTCCACATGTTTGGTGTGTCTCCCAGGTGGCTTGTGGCAAACTTTAAACAACACTTTTTATGGATATCTTTAAGAAATGGCTTTCTTCTTGCCACTCTTCCATAATGGCCAGATTTTTGCAATATACGACTGATTGTTGTCCTATGGACAGAGTCTCCCACCTCAGCTGTAGATCTCTGCAGTTCATACAGAGTGATCATGGGCCTCTTGGCTGCATCTCTGATTAGTCTTCTCCTTGTATGAGCTGAACGTTTAGAGGGACGGCCAGGTCTTGTTAGATTTGCAGTGGTCTGATACTCCTTCCATTTCAATATTATCGCTTGCACAGTGCTCCTTGGGATGTTTAAAGCTTGGGAAATCTTTTTGTATCGAAATCCGGCTTTAAACTTCTTCACAACAGTATCTCGGACCTGCCTGGTGTGTTCCTTGTTCTTCATGATGCTCTCTGCGCTTTTAACGGACCTCTGAGACTATCACAGTGCAGGTGCATTTATACGGAGACTTGATTACACACAGGTGGATTGTATTTATCATCATTAGTCATTTAGGTCAACATTGGATCATTCAGAGATCCTCACTGAACTTCTGGAGAGAGTTTGCTGCACTGAAAGTAAAGGGGCTGAATAATTTTGCACGCCCAATTTTTTAGTTTTTGATTTGTTCAAAAAGTTTGAAATATCCAATAAATGTCGTTCCACTTCATGATTGTGTCCCACTTGTTGTTGATTCTTCACAAAAAAATACAGTTTTATATCTTTGTTTGAAGCCTGAAATGTGGCAAAAGGTCGCAAAGTTCAAGGGGGCCGAATACTTTCGCAAGGCACTGTAAATATGAATGAATATTTTAACATTGCAGGGGGTTTGTTTACTTGAGATGGTCAATAGTGGTAAAAATACAACTTTTCACCTTGTTTGTATCGTGTCTGAATAGCTGTTTGTCTATTTTTGAGGTGTGTGCTGTTGTTAGCAAGCAGCTTCCTTCACTGTAGTAATAATCTGAATGATTATTGCCTCTGTGGGCTTGTCTGAAGAGAATAGCAGGCAGGTGCACATGATCATCATAGTCATATTAGTTTGGTTTTAGCAGTAGAGGATCTAATTTTCTCTCCACCCACACACATACAAAAAAACACTGACAGGCAACTGCCAAAATAAAGGAAACACTTACGTAAATTAGGGATACAAAGTATATTGAAAGCAGGTGTTTGAGTTAATAAAGCAATAACATCCCTTAGGGTTATGTATAAAAATGCCCAGTTGCTACCATGGCTAGAAGAAGAGATCTCTGTGTGTGTGCGTGTGCACGTGCGTGTGTGTCTCAGTCACTAGATCACAAACCAATTGAACACTTATGGGAGATTGTGGCCTGACACCCGAGACAGCATTTTCTACCACCATCAACAAAACACCAAATTAAGGAATTTCTCATGGAAGAATGTTGTTGCATCCCTCCAATAGAGTTCCAGACACTTGTAGAATCTATGCCAAGGTGCATTGAAGATGTTCTGGCAGCTCGTGGTGGCCCAACGCCCTATAAAGACACTTTATGTTGGTGTTTCCTTTATTTTGGCAATTACCTATACAATCTCTCTGCTACCCTAATACCTCCCTCTAATACCCTTGGACCTCTCTCTGCTACCCCATGACCTCTCTCTGCTACCCTATAACCTCTCTCTGCTACCGTATGACCTCTCTCTGCTACCCTAGGTCCTCTCTCTGCTACCCAATGATCTCTCTCTTCTACCTGAGGGACTCCCTCTGCTACCCTAGGACCTCTCTCTGCTACCCTAGGACCTCTCTCTGCTACCCTAGGAACTATCTCTGCTACCCTAGGACCTTTTTCTGCTACCCTGGGACCTTTTTCTGCTACCATAGGACCTTTCTCTGCTACCCTAGGACCTCTCTCTGCTACCCTAGGGCCGCTCTCTTCTACCTTAGGATCTCTCTCTGCTACCCTAGGACCTCTCTCTGCTACCCTAGGATCTCTCTCTGCTACGCTAGGACCTCTCTCTGCTACCCTAGGACCTCTTTCTGCTACCCCAGGGGCTCTCTCTCTGCTACCCTAGGACCACTCTCTTCTACCCTAGGACCTCTCTCTGCTACCCTAGGACCTTTCTCTGCTACCCTAGTACCTCTCTCTGCTACCCTAGGACCTCTCTCTGCTACCCTAGGACCTCTCTCCGCTACCCTAGGGCCTCTCTCTGCTACCCTAGGACCTTCTCTGCTACCCTAGTACCTCTCTCTGCTACCCTAGGGCCTCTCTCTGCTACCCTAGGGCCTCTCTCTGCTACCCTAGGGCCGCTCTATTCTACCTTAGGATCTCTCTCTGCTACCCTAGGACCTCTCTCTGCTACCCTAGGGCCGCTCTCTTCTACCTTAGGATCTCTCTCTGCTACCCTAGGACCTCTCTCTGCTACCCTAGGACCACTCTCTGCTACCCTAGGACCTCTCTCTGCTACCCTAGTACCTCTCTCTGCTACCCTAGGAACTCTCTCTGCTACCCTAGGACCTTTCTCTGCTACCCTAGGACCTCTCTCTGCTACCCTAGTACCTCTCTCTGCTACCCTAGGAACTCTCTCTGCTACCCTAGGACCTCTCTCTGCTACCCTAGGACCTCTCTCTGCTACCCTAGGAACTCTCTCTTCTACCCTAGGACCTCTCTCTGCTACCCTAGTACCTCTCTCTGCTACCGTAGGACCTCTCTCTGCTACCCTAGGACCTCTCTCCGCTACCCTAGGACCTCTCTCTGCTACCCGAGGACCTCTCTCTGCTACCTTAGGACCTCTCTCCTCTACCCTAGGACCTCTCTCTGCTCCTCTCTCTGCTAATGTACCTCTCTTCTCCTTATTGAACTCTATGGAGAGGTGACAATGTGTGAGTTGTGAGTCACGGGCTGATAGAAAAGATGAGAGAGAGAGAGCACCAGAGAGAGTTCAATACCAGAGAGACAGAGAGAGACAGAAAGTAAGAGCATTCTATAACCAGAGAGTGTATGTGTGTATTTTTGACCTTTCTGCCCCTAATTGTGTGTATAGTGCTCCAACACTTCTGATGTTAAGAAGCCTCTCCCTTCTCTCCCTTGAGGGCTCAATAACAATATACCCCCTTCCCCCATCCCCTATTTCTCTATCTCTCTCCTTCATCCTACTAGCCATCTCTCCATTAGCAAGCCCTTGCTCTGTTAGAGAGCTGTGAGAGAAGTGTGCTTGTTGTCGCTGCCTGTCCGTCTGCCCGTCGACTTGTTCTCTGCTTTAGGCTTTAGTGGAGGGAGTTAGTGTTTTGGTGTCCTTTGTACTCTGTCCTCTGAGAGAGAATGCACTTAGACAGAGAGAACGAGAGAGGGGTAAAAAGGGAGAGAGGTAGGGAGAACTAGAGAGAAAGAGAAAAGAGAGAAATAGACAGAGAGGGCAGAGAAACAGAGAGGGAGAGAAACCAAGAGAGAGAAACAGAGAGAGAGAGGGAATAGCATTTCAATTCTGGCAACATCAGAACAGAAGTGAATTTTCTTGGGACCTTGTTCATAGAATTTACTGTGAACTCCCTTTGCACTTTGTGTGTGTATGTCAACCCTCATCTGTCTCACTCTAGCATTTTCATCTATCATTTCAGGGAGGGTTTGACCTCTGCAGTAAATGTCTGCCTCAGTAAGGAGTCGGACAGACGACCCACTGGGCGCAAACTGGTTGAATCAACGTTGTTTCAGCGTAATGTCACATATTGTGACGTTAAAGTACTCATAAACGGTTGTTTTGAGGGTGACAATTTTAAAACAGGATTATGTCATCATTGTAACCCATTTTCAACATAGACAAACCTTCTATAAAATGTGTTGATATTAAACGTTATATCCACTATCAGAAAAAAAACAGTGCCTCCCAAGTGGCGCAGCGGTGCTTGAGGCATCACTACAGACCTGGGTTCGATCCCAGGCTGTGTCACAGCCAGCTGTGACCTGGAGACCCATGAGGCAGCACACAACTGGCCCAGCATCGTTAGGGGAGGGTTTGGCCGGCCGGGATTTCCTTGTCCCTTCGCACTCTAGCGACTCCTTGTGGCGGGCCAGGCGCCTGGAAGCTGACTTCAGTCACCAGCTGGACGGTGTTTCCTCTGACACGTTGGTGCGGCTGGCTTACTGGTTAAGCAAGCAGTGTGTCAAGAAGCAGTGTGGCTTGGCAGGGTCGTGTTTCGGAGGACGCATGGCTCTCGACCTTCGCTTCTCCCGAGTCCATAGGGGAGTTGCAGCGATGGGACAAGACTGTAACTACCAATTGGGGAGAAAAGGGGATACAAAAAAATTATAATAAATAAAAATACAAATAAATACAATAGGCTGGGCGGCACCTCCGACTGGAGAGTTTATTTATCTGCGATTAGTCATTTTGTCTCCCATCCACGGTTTAAGTAAGGCCAGTCCTACTTAACTTTGTTATTTGTCACTGACAGTGACAACTACCAATGTGCTACCTTGAGAATGATTATTGAGAGATCTCTTAATAACTAAATATATTAACTGTTTCTATCAAAGTCATTCCAACGGGTAGGTTTAACAGAGCTAATGAAATGTAACCATACTTTATAAGTCATGTATCATCAATGAGACTATTTTGGTCTATACAGTTGAAGTCGAAGTTTACATACACTTAGGTTCGTCATTAAAACAAATGTTTCAACCACTCCACAAATTTCCTGTTTACAAACTATAGTTTTGGCAAGTCGGTTAGGACATCTACTTTGTGCATGACACAAGTCATTTTTCCAACAATTGTTTACAGACAGATTATATCACTTATAATTCACTATATCACAATTCCAGTAGTTCAGAAGTTTACATACACTAAGTTGACTGCTTTTAAACAGCTTGGAAAATTCCAGAAAATTATGTCATGGCTTTAGAAGCTTCTGATAGGCTAATTGACATAATTTGAGTCAATTGGAGGTGTACTTGTGGATGTATTTCAAGGCCTACCTTCAAACTCAGTGCCTCTTTGCTTGACATCTTAGGAAAATCAAAAGAAATCAGCCAAGACCTCAGCAAAATAATTGTAGACCTCCACAAGTCTGGTTCATTCTTGGGAGCAATTTGCAAATGCCTGAAGGTACCAATAGTACGCTAGTATAAACACCATGGGACCACGCAGCCGTCATACCGCTCAGGAAGGAGACGCGTTCTGTCTCCTAGAGATGAACGTACTTTGGTGCGAAAAGTGCAAATCAATCCCAGAACAACAGCAAATGACCTTGTGAAGATGCTGGAGGAAACAGGTCCAAAAGTATCTATATCCACAGTAAAACGAGTGCTATATCGACATAACCTGAAAGGCCACTCAGCAAGGAAGAAGCCACTGCTCCAAAACCTCCACAAAAAAGCCAGACTACGGTTTGCAACTGCACATGGGGACAAAGTTTTGTAATTTTTGGAGAAATGTCCTCTGGTCTGATGAAACAAGAATAGACCTGTTTGGCCATAATGGCCATCGTTATGTTTGGAGGATAAAGGGGGAGGCTTGCAAGCCAAAGAACACCATCCCAACCATCAAGCACGGGGGTGGCAGCATCATGTTGTGTGGGTGCTTTACTGCAGGAGGGACTGGTGCATCATGAGGTACAGTGCCTTGCGAAAGTATTCGGCCCCCTTGAACTTTGCGACCTTTTGCCACATTTCAGGCTTCAAACATAAAGATATAAAACTGTATTTTTTTGTGAAGAATCAACAACAAGTGGGACACAATCATGAAGTGGAACGACATTTATTGGATATTGCAAACTCTCTCCAGAAGTTCAGTGAGGATCTCTGAATGATCCAATGTTGACCTAAATGACTAATGATGATAAATACAATCCACCTGTGTGTAATTAAGTCACCGTATAAATGCACCTGCACTGTGATAGTGTCAGAGGTCCGTTAAAAGCGCAGAGAGCATCATGAAGAACAAGGAACACACCAGGCAGGTCCGAGATACTGTTGTGAAGAAGTTTAAAGCCAGATTTGGATACAAAAAGATTTCCCAAGCTTTAAACATCCCAAGGAGCACTGTGCAAGCGATAATATTGAAATGGAAGGAGTATCAGACCACTGCAAATCTACCAAGACCTGGCCGTCCCTCTAAACTTTCAGCTCATACAAGGAGAAGACTGATCAGAGATGCAGCCAAGAGGCCCATGATCACTTTGGATGAACTGCAGAGATCTACAGCTGAGGTGGGACACTCTGTCCATAGGACAACAATCAGTCGTATATTGCACAAATCTGGCCGTTATGGAAGAGTGGCAAGAAGAAAGCCATTTCTTAAAGATATCCATAAAAAGTGTTGTTTAAAGTCTGCCACAAGCCACCTGGGAGACACACCAAACATGTGGAAGAAGTTGCTCTGATCAGATGAAACCAAAATTTAACTTTTTGGCAACAATGCAAAATGTTATGTTTGGCGTAAAAGCAACACAGCTCATCACCCTGAACACGCCATCCCCACTGTCAAACATGGTGGTGGCAGCATCATGGTTTGGGCCTGCTTTTCTTCAGCAGGGACAGGGAAGATGGTTAAAATTGATGGGAAGATGGATGGAGCCAAATACAGCACCATTCTGGAAGAAAACCTGATGGAGTCTGCAAAAGACCTGAGACTGGGACGGAGATTTGTCTTCCAACAAGACAATGCTCCAAAACATAAAGCAAAATCTACAATGGAATGGTTCAAAAATAAACATATCCAGGTGTTAGAATGGCCAAGTCAAAGTCCAGACCTGAATCCAATCGAGAATCTGTGGAAAGAACTGAAAACTGCTGTTCACAAATGCTCTCCATCCAACCTCACTGAGCTCGAGCTGTTTTGCAAGGAGGAAGGGAAAAGATGTCAGTCTCTCGAAGTGCAAAACTGATAGAGACATACCCCAAGTGACTTACAGCTGTAATCGCAGCAAAAGGTGGCGCTACAAAGTATTAACTTAAGGGGGCTGAATAATTTTGCACGCCCAATTTTTCAGTTTTTGATTTGTTAAAAAAGTTTGAAATATCCAATAAATGTCGTTCCACTTCATGATTGTGTCCCACTTGTTGTTGATTCTTCACAAAAAAATACAGTTTTATATCTTTATGTTTGAAGCCTGAAATGTGGCAAAAGGTCGCAAAGTTCAAGGGGGCCGAATACTTTCGCAAGGCACTGTAAGAAAATGATGTGGATATATTGAAGCAACATCTCAAGACATCAGTCAGGAAGTTCAAGCTTGGTCGCAAATGTGTCTTCTAAATGGACAATGACCCCAAGCGTACTTCCAAAATTGTGGCAAAATGGATTAAGGACAACAACGTCAAGGTATTGGAGTGGCCATCACAAAGCCCTGACCTCAGTCCCATAGAAAATTTGTGGGCAGAACTGAAAAAGCATGTGCGAGCAAGGAGACCAACAAACCTGACTCAGTTACACCAGCTCTGTCAGGAGGAATGGGCCAAAATTCACCCAACTTATTGTGGGAAGCTTGTGGAAGGCTACCCAAAATGTTTGACCCAAGTTAAACAATTTAAAGGCAATGCTACCAAATACTAATTGAGTGTATGTAAACTTCTGACCCACTGGGAATGTGATGAAAGAAATAAAAGCTGAAATAAATCGTTCTCTTTACTATTATTCTGATATTTCACATTCTTAAAATAAAGTGGTGATCCTAACTGACCAAAGACAGGGAATTTTTACTAGGATTAAATGTCAGGAATTGTGAAAAACAGAGTTGACATGTATTTGGCTAAGATGTATGTAAACTTCCGACTTCAACTGTATATAATTAGCAACGTCATCAACAGCTATTGTTTCAATTCAACCCAGGGTTCAACTAAAAATAGACAATACATATCGGCCAAGGGTTCCAAGCTATGGTTGATTTCATATCTTCCAAGTTAATCAAAATGTATTGGATTAACATCCCATCCAAAAATCACAGTTAAAGAATATGACTAAATCAAACCCAACTGTATTTCACATTTTAGTTAGATGTAGTGCTGTTCGTAACTTATATTTTTCGTTGAGATGGGGATGTGAATCCAAAATATCAATTAGTAATTTGTAGACAACCTGGAATTAAAGCCAGACAAAATATACATCTCCTCCAAATGTGGATATTTGGTTGTCGTGTTGTCAATTCAATATTACTTTTGTAATAAAGTTAATAGTCTAAAGTTAAAGCTTTGTAACAGTATTTATTCAACCTTAGAATTAGTAACACATCCATGACCACATTTTGTAACTGTACAGTACATTTCAGACCCCGCATTTTGTTACATTACAGCCTTATTCTAAAATGTATTAAATAAAAAAAACACACAAGACCCCATAATGACTAAGCAAAAACATGTTTTTAGAAATGTTTGCAAATCTATAAAACAAATATTTAAGAAAAATATTTCATTTACATAAGTATTCAGACCCTTTACTCAGTATTTTGTTGAAGCATCTTTGGCAGTGATTACAGTCTCCAGTCTTGTTGGGTATGACGCTACATGTTTGCCACACAGGTATTTGGGGAGTTTCGCACATTCTTCTCTACAAATCCTCTCAAGCTCTGTCAGGTTGGATGGGGAGTGTTGCTGCACAGCTAATTTCAGGTCTCTTCGGAGATGTTAGATCGGGTTCAAGTCCGGACTCTGGCTGGGCCACTCAAGGACATTCAGAGACTTTTCCCAAAGCTGCGTTATCTTGGCTGTACTTTGCTCCGTTCATCTTTCCCTAGACCCTAACTAGTCCTCCAGTCCCTGCAGATGAAAAACATCCCCACAGCAAGATGCTGCCACCACCATGCTTCACCGTAGGGAGGATGCCAGGTTTCTTCCAGACGTGACGCTTGGCATTCAGGCCAAAGAGTTCAATCTTGGTTTCATCAGACCACAGAATCTTGTTTTTCATGGTTTGAGAGTCTTTAGGTGCCTTTTGGCAAACTACAAGCGGGCTGTCATGTGGCTTTTACTGAGGAGGGCTTTCCGTCTGGCCACTCTACAATAAAAGGCCTGATCGTTGTCCTTCTGGGAGGTTCTCCCATTTCCACAGAGGAACTCTGGAGATCTACTAGAGTAACCATTGGGTTCTTGATCACCTCCCTGATCAAGGCCCTTCTCCTCCGATTGCTCAGTTTGGCCGGACAGCTCTCGGTAATCTTGGTGGTTCCAAACTTCTTCTATTTAAGAATGATGGAGGCCACTGTGTTCTAGGGAATCTTCAATGCTGCAGAAATGTGTTGGTACCCTTCCCCAGATCTATGCCTTGACACAATCCTTCCTTCTACCTCATGGCTTGGTTTTTGCTCTGACATGCACTGTCAACTGTGGGACCTTATATAGACTGGCGTGTGCATTTCCAAATCATGTCCAATCAATTAAATTTACCACAGGTGTTCTCCAATCAAGTTGTAGAAACAGCTCAAGGATGATCAGTGGAAACAGGATGCACCTGAGCTCAATTTCGAGTCTCATAGCAAAGGTTCTGAATACTAAAAACCTGTTTTCACTTTGTCACTAGGGGTTATTGTGTGTAGATTGATGCAGACATTTTTTTCTTAAATCCATTTTAGAATAAGGCTGTAAAGTGAACTAAATGTGGGAAAAGTCAATTGTACAAATACTTTCCGAATACACTGTACATTGCTGTAACTATAAATGTATTCTTATATGTTCCTAGAAAGTGTGCATGTTCAACATAGCATGCAAAGGTCGCAGGTCTGTGGAGATCTTCACAATTGCTGTAATAATCTGTGCAGAATCTCGAATAGCACTGGTCACTTGCACTTTGTACCTGTTCTACACATTTTGCCATCAGACTGAGAGAAATGGTAGCATTTTTAAAGAGAATTTAAGCTCAAATATAGGTGTGTTGATTGCAATAAAGGCACTGGATTATGTCTTGTTTGCTAAATGAACAAATTAAATAGGCAGTGGCATGGTGCATATTAACATAGAAGCACAGTGACAGACTGTATGCCTCAGTGCAGTCATATTTGTGTCTTATTGGGGGTGTTGCTTCCAGTTAGTTATTTTTGGCAACCCATTCCGTGAGAGTGAAATTCCAGTTCATCTGTTCTGTTATATTTCATCAACTCTGACTAAGTGCACTTGATATGAATTTTATCTGATGTCCCGTTTGGAACACTGTCAAGTAAAGAGCATAATTGTTGTTGTTTTTTAATTTATGTTTTTGCTCAATCTGATTTGGTGGCCACCCATGCCAACACCCTTGGATAAGACATTAAGTTGTTGTAAAATAACAAATTGTATAACACAATGTATTCCTATTAGAATTTGGTTGTTCTTTTAGTGGTTGAAAGTATAGTGATAACACATTAAGAATTCAACAAACTTCTAGCTGTCTTTTTGAGTGGGTGAATAAAAGTTGAAATCACATTGATCAACGTCTCAATCAAATATTACCCACATTATTACTTTTGAAATGACATGATGTGCCCAGTAGGAAGGCATACGTGCCTGATCACTAGAAATAGACTGCGATTTCGGACATTTGAAAAATCCTGAGAATGTCGATATTTGCCTTCCTCGGAGCCCACAAAAAGAAAACGATTTCCCACCAGTGGGCACGAACTCGTGATGGTCAGAGCCGGAGCATGTTGCTTAGATCACCGCGCCACCGCAGTTCACAATGCTTTACCAAGCCTTAACAATACTTGACAATAGTTCATGGAAACAGCTTGTTGTTTTTAATGATTTAGTTTTAAACCTTCCCCAAAACATAGCCCTAACCACTCAGAATGAATACCTAAACTTAACCCTTTGAGTTCTTTCTGTTTTAACCCCGTAACCACGTGGAATTCATCTGCCAAAAATAGACGTTCATTGATAATATGTTGAATTTCGAAGGGAAACTATGGGATCGTGTTGCACACGCAATCACACACACGCTAATGTCCACCCTGACCTTATCACAATTTAATTCACACCTCAGAAGGATTCTTTGTCAGTGTGATGTGTTGTGGCGAGGAGGTGACACACACACACGCACACACACAAACACGCGCACACACACGCGCACAACACACGCACACACACACACAGGCACATGCACAGGCACGCTCTGTGACATCTTCATTAGTGGATTAAAGTGATGATGCAGGGTGAGACACACACACAAACACTGCACATTATAAGTCACCTCCCTTGTTTGTTATTATCTCGAGACCAATAGACGTGATTGCAGCTCACCGCCTAAATCACCAGACACACACAAACACATACACATACATTCACACACTAATCAGCAGACAAAGGACAGTGATTTAAGGACATTGGCTCATCTATCCAGTGCTGTAATCATCACTCTGCCCACATTATGATTGGCTAAGTGGCTGTTTTGGAGTGTTTTCTGGCTCACAGGGCCAGTATAATGTTTTTTCTACGTGTGTGTTTTATTCTCTCTCTGCCTAGCTATGATGTTTATATCGTATCATCCACACAATTAGCAGTCACCAGAGCATGTCTTAATAATACAGAACATTTAACATGTATGACCCAATGCTACTTTGTATGCAGCAGTGTATCACACGCACGCACGCAGGCACGCACGCACGCACGCACGCACACACACACACACACACACACACACACACACACACACACACACACACACACACACACACACAGGCGATTTGATTTGACTGACAATGTCCCTGTGTGTGGACTATGATTAGTATTGAGGTGTGTGTGTAGGTTAATTCAGGATCATAGTCTTACTGCAGAAACAGAAACAGAGCATGTTCACATGATCCATACAGATGGAGGGATCTGAGAGGAAAGACTGTTAACATGAGAGGAAAGACTGTTAACATGAGATTAAAGACTGTTAACATGAGAGGAAAGACTGTTAACATGAGAGGAAAGACTGTTAACATGAGAGGAAAAACTGTTAACATGAGAGGAAAGACTGTTAACCTGTTGCGACGAGCCATCCCGGATCCGGGATCATGAATACGTTAACTATTCATTAAAATCGCAAATTAAATGAAATCAATATGCTAGCTCTCAAGCTTAGCCTTTTGTTAACAACACTGTCATCTCAGATTTTCAAAATATGCTTCTCAACCATAGCAAAACAAGCATTTGTGTAACAGTATTGATAGCTAGCATAGCATTTAGCGTAGCATTTAGCGTTAGCATTCAGCAGGCAACATTTTCACAAAAAACAGAAAAGCATTCAAATAAAATCATTTACCTTTGAAGAACTTTGGATGTTTTCAATGAGGAGACTCTCAGTTAGATAGCAAATGTTCAGTTTTCCTGAAAGATTATTTGTGCAGGAGAAATCGGTCCGTTTTCTGCGTCATGTTTGGCTACCAAAAAAAAAAGAAAATTCAGTTATAAAAACACCAAACTTTTTCCAAAATAACTCCATAGTATTGACTGAAACATGGCAAACGTTGTTTAGAATCAATCCTCAAGGTGTTTTTCTACATTTCTCTTCAATGATGTATCGTTCCTGGAAGTGTGCTTCTCCCTCTGTATCGCATGGTAAAATGAGTGCCACTAAGAATTGTGCACCAATTTAGACAAAGGACACCGGGCGGACACCTGGCAAATGTGGTCTCTTATGGCCAATCTTCCAATGATATGCCTACAAATACGTCACAATGCTGCACAAACGGCAGAGAGCATAAGTTCGTTCACGGCACATTCACAGCCATATAAGGAGACGATAGTAAAACAGAGCTTCAAAAATTCAGCTCATTTGAGGTTTGAGGTTTCATCTTGGTTTCGCCTGTAGCATCAGTTCTGGGGCACTCACAGATAATATCTTTGCAGTTTTGAAAACGTCAGAGTGTTTTCTTTCCAAAGCTGCCAATTATATGCATAGTCGAGCATCTTTTCGTGACAAAATATTGCGCTTAAAACGGGCACGTTTTTTTTCCAATAATGACATAGTGCCCCCATAGGTTGAAGAGGTTAACATGAGAGGAAAGACTTAACACTAGAGGAAAGACTGTTAACATGAGATTAAAGACTGTTAACATGAGAGTAAAGACTGTTAACATGAGAGGAAAGACGGTTAACATGAGATTAAAGACTGTTAACATGAGATTAAAGACTGTTAACATTAGAGGAAAGACTGTTAGCATGAGAGGAAAGATTGTTAACATTAGAGGAACGACTGTTAACATGAGATTAAAGACTGTTAACATGAGAGTAAAGACTGTTAACATGAGAGGAAAGACTGCTAACATGAGATTAAAGACTGTTAACATGAGAGGAAAGACTGCTAACATGAGATTAAAGACTGTTAACATGAGAGTAAAGACTGTTAACATGAGAGGAAAGACTGTTAACATGAGAGGAAAGACTGTTAACATGAGAGGAAAGACTGCTAACATGAGATTAAAGACTGTTAACATGAGAGTAAAGACTGTTAACATGAGAGGAAAGACTGCTAACATGAGATTAAAGACTGTTAACATGAGAGGAAAGACTGTTAACATGAGAGTAAAGACTGTTAACATGAGATTAAAGACTGTTAACATGAGATTAAAGACTGTTAACATGAGAGGAAAGACTGATAACATGAGAGGAAAGACTGTTAACATGACATTAAAGACTGTTAACATGAGAGGAAAGACTGTTAACATGAGAGGAAAGACTGCTAACATTCGAGGAAAGAGTGTCGGAATCTCACACCGTTTGTCAGTTTGTTATCAAGTTTGTGTGTGTGTGTGTGTGTGTGTGTGTGTGTGTGTGTGTGTGTGTGTGTGTGTGTGTGTGTGTGTTTTGTTGCTGTGTCTTAATGAGCTCACAGTGAGAGATTGACTCTTTCCTCAGTGTTGCTATTTACCTGTATAAGTACTGTTCTCAGTAATGTGTGTGCCTGAGTGTGTGCACATGCGTGGGTGTGTGTGTGTGTGATTGTCACAAATGCCGATCAGCAATTTTTGGACCTTACCTTTCCCAACTCAGCGACTTTGTGTTTGTGCACACACGTGTGTGTGTGTGTCTATGGAGTGAACACCTGTCTATCAGTGTAATGCTCTTTTCCATTAGTGATCCAATTCTGTTTGTTCAGCTAATTGCTTCAGAGGCTGCAATCATCAGTGTTTTTGTTGCCTGGCAAATTATTTCATGGGCATGCATACTGTCATACCCTCCCTCCCTCCCTGCCTGCCTGCCCTGCCTGTCCGCCTGCCCGCCTCCCTCACTCTCTGCCTGCCCGCCCGCCTGCCTGCCTCCCTCCCTCCCTGCGCGCCTGCCCGCCTCCCTCCCTCCCTGCCTGCCCACCCACCTGCCCGCCTCCCGCCCTCTCTGCCTGCCTGCCCGCCTCCCTCCCTGCCTGCCTGCCCGCCTCCCTCCCTGCCTGCCTGCCTGCCTGCCTGCCTGCCTGCCTGCCTGCCCGCCTCCCTCCCTCCCTCCCTGCCTGCCCGCCTGCCCGCCTCCCTCCCTCCCTCCCTGCCCGCCTCCCTCCCTCCCTCCCTCCCTGCCTGCCTGCCCGCCTCCCTGCCTACCACCCTGCCTACCTTCCTGCCTCCCTGCCTACCACCCTGCCTACCACCCTGCCTACCTGCCTACCTGCCTGCCTCCCTACCACCCTGCCTACCTGCCTGCCTCCCTGCCTACCACCCTGCCTACCTGCCTGCCTCCCTCCATCCTTACTTGTGCGTATGTGTGCGTTTCCTTATGAAGACCCTCTAATCAATTTCCCACATTAATTTTTTATTGGAGGGGGGCTCAGTCAGGGTCTTAGCTTACTGTTGCAAGTTAGAATAGTATAATAACGTGCGATTTCTAAATTTGTTTGTGCATCAGCAGTTTCTCTTGTTATGTCAGTCACTGATCGTCACTCAATTAGCTCATGTCAGCTAACATTTATAGATTGGTAAGTTAGTCTAGCAGCCAGCTATCTCAACTTAGTAATTATGCATAAAATGTGTTATACAATTGCAAAATCTTCTCTATGCCCCATGGCAAAACGTGTATAATTACACTGAATTAATTCTAAAACGCACATGTGGGTATTCAGAGCCGTGAGCAACTGCAGTCCCTCATATTGAATTCAGATTTGTTGTGGCCCCCACCCCCATCAGAGTGGCCAAACCTGTCTTACAGCCTGAATTCAAAATTAAATATATTTTTTCTCACCCATTTACACACAATACCCCATAATGACAACATGTTAAGATATTTTTGCTAATTTATTGAGACGGAAATACAGAAATATCAAATGTACATAAGTATTAACACTCAAGTCAATACATGTTAGAATCACCTTTGGCAGCTATTCTTTGCACACCTGGATTGTAAAATACTTGCCCATTATTCTTTAAAAAATTCTAGACAACCATTTTTAAGTAATGCCATAGATTTTCATGCAGATTTAAGTCCAAAACTGTAACTTGGTCACATTCTTCTTCGTAAGTAACTGTAATGGCTTTCTTCTGTGGACGAAGGAGAGGACCAAAGAGCAGCGTGGTTAGTGTTCATCGTGTTTAATAAAGACGATAAACGTGAACACTACAAAATACAAAATAACAAATGTGAAAAAACCGAAACAGTTCTGTCTGGTGCAGAAACACGAAGACAGAAGACAACCACCCACAAAACCCAACACAAAACAGGCTACCTAAATATGGTTCCCAATCAGAGACAATGACGAACACCTGTCTCTGATTGAGAACCATATCAGGCCAAACGTAGAAACGGGAAAACTAGACACACCACATAGAATGCCCACTCAGCTCATGTCCTGACCAACACTAAAACAAAGAAAACACAAAATAACTATGGTCAGAACGTAACAGTAACTCCAGTGTAGATTTGGCCTTGTGTTTTAGTTAACTGTCCTGCTGAATGGTGAATACATTTGTATTTGTTTTAAATTTCACCTTTATTTAACCAGGTAGGCTAGTTGAGAACAAGTTCTCATTTACAACTGCGACCTGGCCAAGATAAAGCAAAGCATTGCGACACACACAACAACACAGAGTTACACATGGAATAAACAAGCGTACAGTTAATAACACAATAGAAAAAACAAAGTCTATATACAGTGTGTACAAAAGTCGTGAGGAGGTAGGCAATAAATAGGCCATAATAGCAAAGTAATTACAATATAGCAAATTAACACTGGAGTGATAGATTGTTAGGCAGATGATGATGTGCAAGTAGAAATACTGTGCAAATGAGCAGAAAAGTAAATAAAAACAATATGGGGATGAGGTAGGTAGATTGGATGGGCTATTTACAGATGGCTATGTACAGGTGTATCGATCGGTTAGCTGCTTGGATAGCTGATGTTTAAAGTTAGCGAGGGAAAGTACGTCTCCAGCTTCAGCTATTTTTGCAATTCGTTCCAGTCATTGGCAGCAGAGAACTGTAAGGAAAGGCGACCAAAGGAGGTGTTGGCTTTGGGGATGACCAGTGAGATATACCTGCTGGAACGCGTGCTATGACATCGCTGAGGTCAAGGATCGGTAGGATAGTCCGTTTGGCTGCGTGAGTGAAGGCTGCTTTGTTGCGAAATAGAAAGCCGTTTCTAGATTAAATTTAGGATTGGAGATGTTTAATATGAGTCTGGAAGGAGAGTTTATAGACTAGCCAGAGAGCTAGGTATTTGTAGTTGTCCACATATTCTAAGTCAGAACCGTCCAGAGTAGTGATGCTAGTCGGGTGGGCGGGTGCGGGCAGCGAATGGTTAGAATGTATGCACACATGACTGTAAGTCGCTTTGGATAAAAGCGTCTGCTAAATGGCATATATTATTATTATTATTAAAAAGCATTAATTTAGTTTTACTAGCGTTTAAGAGCAGTTGGAGGCCACAGAAGGAGTGTTGTATGGCATTGAAGCTCGTTTTGAGGTTTGGTAACACAGTGTCCAAAGAAGGGTCAAATGTATACAGAATGGTGTCTCTGGATCAGGGAATCACCCGCACGCAGCAAGAGCAACATCGTTGATATATACAGAGAAAATAGTTGGCCCAAGAATTGAACCCTGTGGTACCCCCATAGAGACTGCCAGAAGTCTGGTCAACAGGCCCTTCAAGTTGACACACTGAACTATGTTTGAGAAGTAGTTGGTGAACCAGGGGAGGCAGTCATTTGAGAAACCAAGGCTATTGAGTCTGCCGATAAGAATGCGGTGATTGACAGAGTCAAAAGCCTTTGCCAGGTTGATGAAGATGGCTGCACAGTACAATCTTTTATTGATGGCGGTTATGAAATAATTTAGTACCTTGAGCGTGGCTGAGGTTCACCCGTGACCATCTCGGAAACCGGACAGCAGAGAAGGTACGGTGGGATTCAAAATAGTCAGTGATCTGTTTATTAACTTGGCTTTCGAAGACTTTAGAAAGGCAGGGCAGGATGGATATAGGTCTATAACAGTTTGGGTCTAGAGTGTCACCCCTTGGAAGAGGGGGATGACTGCCACAGCTTTCCAATCTTTAGGGATCTTGGATGATACGAAAGAGAGGTTGAACAGACTTGTAATAGGGGTTGCAACAATGGTGGTGGATAATTTTAGAAAGCTCTCTCATTGTCTGGTGGTAAGCAGACTCACCCAGGTTTTGCGCTAGGATTTTGCCTGTGCTTAGCTCCATTCCGTTTAGTTTAGTTTTTATCCTGAAAAACTCCCCAGTCCTTAATGAATACAAGCATACCCATAATATGATGCAGCCACCTTGAAAATATGGAGAGTGGTACTCAGAAATGTGTTTTGCCCCAAACATAACACTTTGTAATCAGGACAAAAAGTTTATTACTTTGCCACATTTTTGCAGTATTACTTATTGCAAATAGGTTGCATGTTTTGGAATATTTTTATTCTGTACCTTCTTCCTTCTTTTCACTCGGTCAATTAGGTTAGTATTGTGGAGTAATTACAATGTTGTTGAATCATCCTCAGATTTCTCCTCACAGCCATTCAACTCTGTAAATGTTTTAAAGTCACCGTTGGCCTCATGGTGAAATCCCTGAGCGGTTTCCTTCCTCTCCGGCAACTGAGTTAGGAAAGATGCCAGTATCTTTGTAGTGATTGGGTGTATTGATACACCATCCAAAGTGTAATTAATAACTACACCATGCTCAAAGGGATATTAAAGGTCTGATTTTTTGTATTTTTACCGATCTACTGTCACGCTGGTATAAATGATTCAGGAAACAGGCGCAGGAATGCGTAATAGATATTTTTATTTAGCCCAAACTATGGCGCGCACAGGATAGTAATCCTAAACAAGAGAGCGAGGAGTACCTTAAATAAATAACACATGTGCACAATGATTAATACACCGGACAAGACCACAATTGCACGAAAGCCTAAACACACAGCACAGGTACTCACACCCACCAACGGACATTGTAACAATAATCAACAGGTCACTGGTAAACCAAGGGCACATTTATACCCCTGAACAAGTTAGTAAACCCACTGTTCCTAGGCCATCATTGAAAATAAGAATTTGTTCTTAGCTGACTTGCCTACTTCAATAAAGGTAAAATATATTTTTTAATAAAAATACAATGACTATTCACTGGGAATCGGGGCCAGGTGTGCGTAATGAACGTTCCGGAGGGATCCGTGACATCTACCAATAGGTGCCCTTCTTTGCGAGGCATTGGAAAACCTCCCTGGACTTTATGGTTGAAACTGTGTTTGAAATTCAGTGCTCTAGTAAGAAAGCTTACGGATAACTGTATCTGTGGGGTACAGAGATGAGGTAGTCATTCAAAAATCAGCTAAACACTATTATTGCACACAGAGTGGGTCCATGCAACTTATTATGTGACTTGCTAAGCACATTTTTAGAAAAGGGGTTGAATACTTTTTGACTCAAGACAATCAGCTTTTCTTTTTTAGTGATTTTGTAAAACACATAATTACACTTTGACATTATGGGGTATTTATTGTGAGTAGGCCAGTGACACAAAAAATCAAAATTCAATCAATTCAATATTCAGACTGTTACACAACAAAATGTGGAAAAAGTCAAGGGGTGTGAGTACTTTCTGAAAGCACTGTACATTACCAACGCTTAAGTGGTGATGAATTAAGCTTAAACGCTTCACTGGTACACAGCTTTGTATGAATTGTGGTTTTGTTTCAGTTCACATACAATTTACACTGTGGTAGAGGTTGTGGTATTATGGACAGAGATGCTTTCCTTGTGTGAATGAGTCATCTTGTGATTTTCTCTCTTATTAGATTTCCACCTCCTCTATCCCTCTCTCTATCTCTCTCTCTCCAGTCTCCCTCTCTTTATTGATTTCTCTCTCTGTCTGGGATTTCTGTTCTGCGCTGTCAGCCCTGACTTAGCTCTAGACATTATATATACACACACACGTGGATGCACACACACACGTACACACTGCACACAAAATAATCAGTATGTGTTTTTGTGAGTCTGTGTTTTTATGTGTACATGTGTGTGGTGTAGGTTTGTATTTATGTGTACATGTGGGTGTGTCTATGTGTACATGTAGGTGTGTCTTTATTTGTACATGTGAGTGATGTGGGTGTGTCTTTATTTGTACATGTGAGTGGTGTGGGTGTGTATTTATGTGTGCATGTGGGTTGGTGTGGGTATGTATTTTTCAGCATGTGGGTGAATATAAATAGGTGTGTAGGTCCGAATGTGTGTGTATTTATGTGTACATGTGGGTGGTGTGGGTGTGTATGTTTTGGTGTGGGTGTGTATTTTTCAGCATGTGGGTGAGTGTGAATATGAATATGTGTGTATTTATGTGTACATGTGGGTGGTGTGGGTGTGTATTTTTCAGCATGTGGGTAGGTGTAAATATGAATATGTGTGTATTTATGTGTATATGTGGGTGGTGTGGGTGTGTATTTTTCAGCATGTGGGTGAATGTGAATATGAATATGTGTGTATTTATGTGTACATGTGGGTGTGTATTTTTCAGCATGTGGGTGAGTGTGAATATGAATATGTGTGTATTTATGTGTACATGTGGGTGGTGTGGGTGTGTATTTTTCAGCATGTGGGTGAGTGTGAATATGAATATGTGTGTATTTATGTGTACATGTGGGTGGTGTGGGTGTGTATTTTTCAGCATGTGGGTGAGTGTGAATATGAATATGTGTGTATTTATGTGTACATGTGGGTGTTGTGGGTGTGTATTTTTCAGCATGTGGGTGAGTGTGAATATGAATGTGTGTGTATTTATGTGTACATGTGGGTGGTGTGGGTGTGTATTTTTCAGCATGTGGGTGAGTGTGAATATGAATATGTGTGTATTTATGTGTACATGTGGGTGTTGTGGGTGTGTATTTTTCAGCATGTGGGTGAGTGTGAATATGAATGTGTGTGTATTTATGTGTACATGTGGGTGTTGTGGGTGTGTATTTTTCAGCATGTGGGTGAGTGTGAATATGAATGTGTGTGTATTTATGTGTACATGTGGGTGGTGTGGGTGTGTATTTTTCAGCATGTGGGTGAGTGTGAATATGAATATGTGTGTGCGTCCGTTTGCACGCTAGTGTATTTCCTTGCGCCCACATTCGTCAGTGTAACAATCAATGGTGTTTGTTTGTTCCGGAACCTTTCCACTATCTTAATTAGCATAGCTTTAATTAAAGCTTCATCCCTACGTTCCATGTTCCGTCTTCTTGCATCTCATTGTGTTTATCAGTGTAATTACTGAACGCTGTGTATCCACTTCAGCCTGTGAGATCACTGCTTTAATAGAGTCTATTTACCGTACTGAATGGACTGGGCTGGCTCTGCAGTACACATGGAAAGTAACAGCAACACTATGGGGAGAGAGAGAGAGGGAGAGAGAGAGAGAGAGGGGAAGGATAGAGGGGTGTAGATACCAAGAGAATGAGATACCGAGAGACCAAGAGAGACCCCCCTTCTCTCGCTCTCTCTCTATCAAATAAATTACATTTCAATTCAAGGGGCTTTATTGGCATGGGAAACATATGTTTACATTGCCAAAGCAAGTGAAATGGATCAACAGAAGTTAAATAAACAAAAAGTGAACAGTAAATATTACACTCACAGAAGTTCCAAAATAATAGACATTTCAAATATCATATTATGTCTATATACAGTGTTGTAACGATGTACAAATAGTATAAAAGGATAATAAATAAACATAAATATGTGTTGTATTTACAATGGTGTTTGTTCTTCACTGGTTGCCCTTTTCTTGTGGCAACAGGTCACAAATCTTGCTGCTGTGGTGGCACACTGTGTTATTTCACCCAATAGATATGAGAGTTTATCAAAATTGGATTTGCTTTCTAATTCTTTGTTGATCTGTGTAATCTAAGGAAAATATGTGTCTCTTGGTCATTCATTTGGCAGGTTAGGAAGCTCAGTTTCCACCTAATTTTGTGGGCAGTAGGCACATCTTTCTCTCTCTCAGTCCCTCAGAGGTTAATGATGATTGAAGTGTAAATCATTAGCATGTGTTTTAATATATGCACCACCAAACAGAGCTGTTCAATCAGTCATCAGCCCTGACAGGCCTTGTCCAATCAGATTAGCTGCTGCCGTTTACCCTGACCTCCATGCCTCCTGTGTGTACCTGTCACTCCCATTGCATTTTGGGTAGGACCAGAAAAGCTCATTCTCCAGAGCCAGACATTTCTCACTCCCCTAAGGTTAGGATTAAGGATATGCTAGCTAGCCATTACTACATTAGCTTAGCATTGCTAAATTATGTTGTCTTATGGTTGGGGGGAACAACATTTGAGATGTCATGGGTGCTGTGAAAATATGACTTTGCTTAGAGAGACCTGTCTTCAGGACTCAAAGACAGCTTTAACAGCTTTCATGTTTTCAGGTCATTTTTCTTAATTTTTTACATTTTTGTTGTCTTTTTCTTCTGAAAGTGTGTTGTGAGAGACATGAAAGCTAGCGATTGATCAAATAGTGCACTGCTTAAGTGTGTGTGTGTGTGTTTGTGTTTGGGATGTGTTTGTGTGTTGTTTATGATGTGGTCACACAACACATATCTTGGCATGCGCGCAGAGTTATTTTATTAGCAGATCAAACCCCTTTCTGTTAACTGTCACACACGGATGAACGTGTGTGTACACAGGCACACACACACTTAATCTAATCTCCTGTGTGATTTAAGGAGTGTGTGAGGGGCTCTCCCTTTAAATCCCTTAAACGCCTGGGGATCCCCTCCTCCATCCCTCCATCTCACTCTACCTTCATCCCTCTCTATCTCCCTCCTTCCCTGATCCCTCCATCTCTCTAACAAACACTTATCATTGCAGCAGATAAAAGACATTGACAGAGGCTTTATTTATCTACCAGAACCAGGAGGAACAATCAGGCTGGTAAGAGTACTTAGGTAAGGTGCACTAAGTCTCTGTTTAAACTGTATTGGACAGTTTTTATAGGTTAACACGAATGACCTCGCCAAGAGGTTTAGACCTCTTGGTGAAATATGAAACACTTCTGACCATCACAAGGTTGCAGGTTCGAATCCCATTAGGGCTACTAAATTTGCTGCGCTCTGTTTCAGTACTTGGCTCTTTAGAGGTAAACAACCTCAGGGCTCAAGTTGCATAGTGTATTCTTTTGAGTAGTGAGTACTGTATTTCTGGGCTTTGATGATGTCACTTCAGAACAAAAGTAAATCTACGTGTGCCTTCATCAGAACATCACTCGGTGGTAAAGCAGAAACAAAATCAATCCTTGCAACAAAATCCAATTTGGAGTAAAACTGTCAGCTCTATTCCTTTCTTTCCTTCTTGGGGTTTACACGGTTCAGTGACAGAAAGCTGTGAAGAGAGTGAAAAAGAGAGAGAGGTAAAAGACAGGGAGAGAGCGAAAAGTGAGGAGAAAAATAGATAGAAAATGAATGGAATGAGTTAGAGAGAGACAGGGAGAGACACCAAGAGAGAGAGAGACAGGGAGAGACACAGAGACACCAAGAGAGAGAGACAGGGAGAGACACCAAGAGAGAGAGACCGGGAGAGACACCAAGAGAGAGAGACCGGGAGAGACACCAAGAGAGAGACCGAGAGAGAAAAAGAGAGAGAGACACCGAGAGAGAAAAAGAGAGAGAGACAGAGAGACACCGAGAGAGAAAAAGAGAGAGAGACAGAGAGAGAGACCAAGAGAGAGATAAAGAGAGAAAAAGAGAGAGTCCACACCAGACCCCGACCATAGCGTCAACATCATAGCAGAACAGACAAATGAAGAACCCCAAGCCCAGTGGCTCTCACCCCCTCGGAGCCACCCTGATAGCCCTCAGATCAATAGAGCAACAGATCAATAGACACCCCACCTAGACCAACAAGACACTCTCCCCGAACCTATACAGAGAGGACCCACGCCAAGAGGACTTACATCCAGACCACACCACCAGCCACAAACACACCCCAACCAATCAACACCCCAAGTCAACCATGCCCACACCCCATTTAGGCCCCCTCAGATCAGACCTATGCCCCTCCTGCCAACCCCATGCACCCCACCCCCGCAAAGAGGACATCAACATGGAAGTCACACATACGCAGTGAGTGGGTAAATAGGCCCAACCCCCACTCTTACACTAGCCCAAGCCAATGGCATGTACCAGATGCTCAGCAGGCTCTGCTCACACTTACTGGCCTGAGGCAAAACCACACGAGCAACAACATTGGACACTTTATGGAACACAAAGCCTTCACTATCTCATCCTGGGATATCCAAAGCCTGAGGTCATCTACCTTTGGCCTAAAGAGCAGGAACCTGGACTTTGTTAAAGAAATCGGTAATACAGACATTGTCATCCTACAAGAAACCTGATATAGCGGAGAAGGACCCACTGGTTGCCCTCTAGGTTACAGAGAGCTGGTAGTCCCATCCACCAAACTACCAGGTGTGAAACAGGGAAGGGACTCAGGGTTATGCTAATTTGGTATAGAGCAGACCTAACTCACTCCATTAAATTCATCAAAACAGGAACATTTTACATTTGGCTAGAAATTCAAAAGGAAATGATCTTAACAGAGAAAAATGTCATCCTGTGTGCTACCTATATCCCCCCACTAGAATCCCCATACTTTAATGAAGACAGCTTCTCCATCCTGGAGGGGGAAAATCAATAGTTTTCAGGCCCAGGGACATGTGACGACCTAAATGCCAGAACCGGACAATAATCTGACACCCTCAGCACACAGGGGAACAAACACCTGCCCCCATAGGCACAACTATGTCAACATAACCAACAAAAACGGGTCACAACTCCTGCATCACTGTCGCACACTGGGTATGTACATAGTCAATGGTAGGCTTCGAGGGGACTCCTATGGTAGGTACACCTATAGCTCATCTCTTGGCAGTAGTACTGTAGACTACTTTATCACTGACCTCAACACAGAGTCTCTGAGTGTTCATAGTCAGCCCACTGACACCCCTATCAGACCACAGCAAAATCACAGTCTACTTGAACAGAGCAATACTCAATCATGAGGCATCAAAGCCTCAGGAACTGAGTAACATTAAGAAATGCTGTAGATGGAAGGAATGTAGTTTGTAAACCCACCAGAAAACAATTAGGCTAAAACAAATTCAATCCCTTTTAGACAACTTCCTGGGTAAAACGTTCCACTATACTAGTGAAGGTGTAAACTTGGCAGTGGAAAATCTTAACAGTATATTTGACATCTCAGCTCCCCAATCAAATCTAAAAATCTCAAATAGAAACCTGAAGCAAATGAACAACAATGACAAATGGTTTGATGAAGAATGCAAAAATCTAAGAAAGAGATTGAGAAACCTGTCCAACCAGAAACATAGAGATCCGGAAAACCTGAGTCTACGCCTCCACTATGGTGAATCCCTAAAACAATACAGAAATACACTACGGGAAAAGGAACAGCACGTCAGAAATCATCTCAATGTAATTGAAGAATCCATAGACTCTAACCACTCTGGGAAAATTGGAAAACACTAAACAAATCAAATTTATATAGCCCTTCTTACATCAGCTGATATCTCAAAGTGCTGTACAGAAACCCAGCCTAATACCCCAAACAGCAAGCAATGCAGGTGTAGAAGCACGGTGGCTAGGAAAAACTCCCTAGAAAGGCCAAAACCTAGGAAGAAACCTAGAGAGGAGCCGGGCTATGAGGGGTGGCCAGTCCTCTTCTGGCTGCGCCAGGTGGAGATTATAACAGAACATGGCCAAGATGTTCAAATGTTCATAAATGTCCAGCATGGTCAAATAATAATAATCACAGTAGTTGTCGAGGGTGCAACAGGTCAGCACCTCAGGAGTAAATGTCAGTTGGCTTTTCATAGCCGATCATTAGGAGTATCTCTACCGCACCTGCTGTCTCTAGAGAGTTGAAAACAGCAGGTCTGGGACAGGTAGCACATCCGGTGAAGAGGTCAGGGTTCCATAGCCACAGGCAGAACAGTTGAAACTGGAGCAGCAGCACGGCCAGGTGGACTGGGGACAGCAAGGAGTCATCATGTCAGGTAGTCCTGAGGCATGGTCCTAGGGCTCAGGTCCTCTGATTGAGAGAAAGAAAGAGAGAATTAGAGAGAGCATACTTAAATTCACACAGGACACCTAAAAACAAACACGAAGAATTATCTGTCCAAAATGGAGATGTATGGGTAAACCACTTCTCCAATCTTTTTGGCTCTATAACAAAGAACAAACAGCAAAAACATACAGTACATGATCAAATACAAATCTTAGAATCAACTATTAAAGATTGCCAGAACCCACTGGATTCTCCAATTACCTTGAATAAGCTACAGGACAAAATAAAAACCCTCCAACCCAAAACGGCATGTGGTGTTGACGGTATCCTCAATGAAATGATAAAATATACAGACAACAAATTCCAATTGGCTGTACTAAAACTCTTTAACATCCTCCTTAGCTCTGGCATCTTCCCCAATATTTGGAACCAAGGACTGATCACCCCAATCCACAAAAGTGGAGCCAAATGTGACCCCAATAACTACCGTGGGATATGCGTTAACAGCATCCTTAGGAAAATCCTCTGCAGTATCATTAACAGCAGACACGTACATTTCCTCAGTGAAAACAGGTACTGAGCAAATGTCAAATTGACTTTTTACCAAATTACCATACAGCGGACCACATATTCACCCTGCACACCCTAATTGACAAACAAACTAATCAAAACAAATGCAAAGTCTTCTCATGCTTTGTTGATTTCAAAAAAGCCTTCGACTCAATTTGGCATGAGGGTCTGCTATACAAATTGATGGAGAGAGGTGTTGGGGCGGAAAACATACAACATTATAAAATTCATGTACACAAACATCAAGTGTGAGGTTAAAACAAACATATTACTTCCCACATGGCCGTGGGGTGAGACAGGGATGCAGTTTAAGCCCCACCCTCTTCAACATATATCAACGAATTGGCGCGGGCGCTAGAAAAATATGCAGCATCCGGCCTCACCCTACTAGAATCTGAAGTCAAATGTCTACCGTTTGCTGATGATCTGGTGCTTCTGTCCCCAACCAAGGAGGGCATACAGCAGCACCTAGATATTCTGCACAGATTCTGCCAGACCTTGGCCCTGACAGCAAATCTCAGTAAGACGCAAAACTACCTGATCTTCTCAAAAACATCATTTTGTCTATCTGTGTCCAGTCCAGGTGGTGCTTGTACAGGCAGACCATCTATGAGAGGAAGGATGTCTGTGTTGCGCAGCAGCTGAAACCTGGTGCCGATCTCATATAATGCAATGAAAATGATATTCACCTGAATTGCTGGTACTGCTTGATCTGTGGCAGCGGCCTGAAGGACAGAGTCAGGTGTTGTTGCCAGCCATAGCTTTCCACCAGCACCGTACCATCCTCCAGTCCAACCAGCTGTGTGATGTTGACCCCTGTCACAGTGCTGACCTTCACAACACCAGCAATCTTGGACAAAGTGTTCACTCTGGTCTTTCCGAAGCGCTGCTTGGTGAGGCTGAAGCACCAGTCGGGGGAAAACTTGGAGTGGCCTGTGATCAGGAAGTGAATGTTCAGACTGTGGTGGAGCTTGTGCATGGTCCAACAGGCACAATACCAGAGCACAAACTTGTTCTTCTTTTGGCCACTGCGGTTATCACAATTCAGGTCCACACGTGTTTCCCCAACTCCGTAGTTGGTAAAGAAATGGTGCATGTAGTTGATGACTGCGCTGCTGCCTTTGCTGGATGACATGCCTTCATCAACCAAGAAGTTGACTTGTTGTGGCATTCCTTCACAGTAGACACCAAACAAGCCACACTTGCGAGGATTTAAAAAGTAGATGGGACCTGGCTGCATAGGGTCAGAAGGATAGTGCACCTGCAAAAAACAAAAGAACATTTAGAGAAATTACAATTGATTGTCTCACCCCTGTCAATCTGTCTTTACACAGCTCAGTGAAAGGTATTTTCCTGCCTCCCATATATATAAATATAGTTTTTTGTTGAGTGCATATCTATCTGTCCATCTATGTCCTTAATCAGTATGATGGTGGAAATGTTGCTTACTTGTTGAGCAAAATCCAAGCTGTAGTTCATCCTGATGTCTTTTCTTGCTGGTTCAGTAGAACTCCAGAGACAACTGCAGGTCTTGACAGGTGGTCTTGCAGTCAGCAACCATCTTCTGGTAGACAGACCGCTCACTCTGAACAAGCAGGAGATGCTGCTCTTGCTTCTTCAGCTTGGCTGACTTAACAGCTTCTGGCAGGTCTGAAGACCTGATGGTTGTTCCTCTGGCACTGCCAGCACAGGTCTGTCCTGGGCTTAGTGCTTGAGATGTGGGGCAGCAATTTTCTACACATATTCCTGAAGGAAGACCCGACTACACGTACCTCTGTACAATACTGAAATAAAGTTTTGAGTAATTAAAAAATATATATTATTATAATTGTCTTATTTAACCTTTTTTTAACTAACCAGCAGCATACCACCCTGCATACCACTGCTGGCTTGCTTCTGAAGCTAATCAGGGTTGGTCCTGGTCAGTCCCTGGATGGAAGACCAGATACTGCTGGAAGTGGCGTTGGAGGGCCAGTAGGAGGCACTCTTTCCTTTGGTCTAAAAAAATATCACAATCCCCCAGGGCAGTGATTGGGGACGCTACCCTGTGTAGGATGCCGTCTTTCGGATGGGATGTTAAACGGGTGTCCTGACTCTCTGAGGTCATCAAAGATCCCATGGCACTTATCGTAAGAGTAGGGGTGTTAACCCCGGTGTCCTGGCTAAATTCCCAATCTGGCCCTCAAACCATCATGGTCACCTAATAATCCCCAGTTTACAATTGGCTCATTTATCCCTCTCCCCTGTAACTATTCCCTAGGTTGTTGCTGTAAATGAGAATGTGTTCTCAGTCAACTTACCTGGAAAAAATAATAAATAAGTAACTAGGCAAGTCAGTTAAGAACAAATTCTTATTTACGTCGCTGGGTAAATTGTGCGCCGCCCTATGGGACTCCCAATCATGGCCGGATGTGATATAGGCTGGATCCGAACCAGGGACTGTAGAGAAGCCAGAGTAAATGCCAGACATTTCCAAACGTCCAGAGTAGCATTACTTCCTCAACAATATGTCAATTTCAGTGCATACTGGATCATTTTCAAACACTTAAAGTGTAAAAAAACAAAACAGAGTCAACCCCAGTGACAAACCAAACTTTCTTGAGCAGGTCACAATTGACAAAAATAAATAAAATGTTTGCCCAGGAGGAACTAGCCTATAGCTGTTCAAAGTCCATTATCTTCCGGAGCAGAGTACAGGCATGTACATTAATTGTGTGTCTCTTCTTCTCTACTACCTTTCCGCTTTTCTTGCTGACGACCTCTGCTGTGGCGGTCTTTGAGCCAGTGGATGGATTGATTCCAGCAAAACTGTGAAAACAAAGTGCACACCCAGACAAAATTGTGGAAAGATGATTAGGTCCCCTGATGTCTTCAAAAGTGTCTGAAGTGTTCTGCATTACCTCTGTACATTGTCACCAGCTCAAATAACGGCTTCACATTATGTGTTTATGCTCTGACAAAGGAGCCTTTCAAACGTATCAACATATCTTGATTCAATTAACCTGCCAAACCAAGCTGTGGTACAAAATGCCTCAGTTTATAGCCCCTGCAACGGAAAGGACGAAGCATATTTTTGTTTACCTTTGGATGAACTCCAGGGTGTGCGAAGCCTCCTCTTGGTATTTCAGATTGAAGGTATAGAATGAGGCAAAAAAAGCTGCCAGCACTGCCACAAAGTTGGAGTGGACTGACATCACAACCTCCTTCTCAATGCTTATTATCAATTTGGCAACAGTCATTGTGTCACCTGAAATCAGATCACAATTATGTTTCACAATGGCCTCTGTGAAACATTGCTATTGTAAGGCCCTGTCTAAAAACAATTACTCACACAGAAAGTCTTATTGGATACACTACCTTGGACAATCAGTCTTGGTGAGTCTGGCAGTGGAATTGATCCCTCCACATCTGTGGCTGTGGCTGACACCTGTCGTGTCTGTGACTGTCATTAAATGTGAAGACTGTTATTTTATCCAATCAATTCTTTATGTGTAATTATTATTACGTGATTAAACTAATCATGTCATCTTTAATTAATTAGGAAGTCGGGGCACCACGGGAAAATGTTTTTAGAGTCTCTATTTTCCAAATCGACTCTTCAAATATGTTCATATCTTATCAAAACAGTTGCTTATTAATGAATTGTACCTCATCAGTTCTCATTACTGAACGTCGCAAACCCTTGGATATATGCACTAACCCTAGCCTCCATAATGAATCAACAATATACAAATTGGCTTAATTATTTATTTGCTAACTAACTAATCAAATCACAGAAATACATAAACAAACAATATCGTTTTTGGTTACTAACACAATGCATTGAAAAGTCCCTAGTGGGCTAAACCGGTATTGTGGCTTGGTAGACAATGGAAAGGGGTGGGGACAGATAAAAAGCGGGAAAGACAAAATGGATTCACTACACACAGTTGATAATTATATTCATGGAAATGCTAATCCTTTGCACATGAACGGCCGCTCATCTGAAAATAATTGCAATGTATATATTTACGCCCGTACTGTATGTCAATCTTGTCTTCTCTGGTAGAATCGCCGGTCCATCGGCTGGAGAGTCAGTTCATCAGAGAGTCTCTGGTTAACTTCCCCAGAAGTTACAATGTCTTTCGTAGTTGTCGATTTCTCAGCAGCTCTGGATAGTGTCTGCTGTATTGGATACGTCAGGCGTATAGATGGTCGTTGCATAGAATAGATGCTTCCGCGGTTGTCTGTATTCTCATACTAGATTTACGTCATTTCCAGCTGCAGACTAGTAATTCTACGTCTAGGATTTACTCTTATTCTGTAGGGATTGATAGTCTCAGAGTTGAACCATTTCCAGCCATGTAGCCAACACTACATGCTGTCTGGTCTCCTGGGCCTGTAGAGTTGTAGTTCTTAACCATTTCAACATATAGCGTCAGCTCCATGTTTTCTAGCCTAATGTACATTTTGTCAGGAGTGGGTTTTATACACTTCTGAGAAAAGGGCGGTCCATGACGCCAACGTAATGTCTATGCTCACGCGGGCCACCGATTTGGTTAACTTTATATGAAAACATATTTTCTAATTTAGAAGGTTAACATCACATTACATCTTTTCATAAATAGTTTCATGTTTAATCATATGCGTTTCACAATAGTTAGATGTAAACCCCATATTTAAGAACTGTACACAACCAAAGACATAGTAATGAGTGTTTCCTGTCCCTCATGAGATCACCAAATGAAACACACTCGTAACGACTGTCCCTTAAGTGTCCACGGACCACTCAAACATTCTCAAAAATATAAATATTGTTTAATTATTCAAACTTTAGATGTCCAAGGGTCTCTCTGTGTTCCACAGTTTACATTCCAACCTCGAACACTACAGAGCACAGAGGCAGCGTATTTTATGACCGTCATAAAACAGTCGACTTCCCGCTCTCCCCCTCTACGAGAGAGCACGCTGTAGAGTGGACCCATTGTAACCTGATCCTTCAGATCGTCACAGGAGAGTTATGACACAAAGATAAAAGATATACAAGATATAAAATATATAAGATATCTTTTATATATCTTATATAAGATATGAACGATATAAAACAACAAATTCTATAACTTTAAATTCACATATTTTGAACATTTGGCACATCATCATTTTAAATTTCTAAAATTACATAGAAAAGTATTATTTTATGCATAAGATGCAGATGAATGTAAAACTCACATCGGCCTGTAGAAGGAGTGCATCTGTCCTTTCTTTGAAATAGGACATCAGCAGGAGAACACTAGGGCCAACTGCAGTCTCTCCACCCTTTTCAAGAGCTGCAAAACCTGGACCCGTATAAATCAGCTGGGCTTTACAATCTGGACCCTCTATTTCTGAAACTATCCGCCGCCATTGTCCCAACCCCTATTACCAGCCTGTTCAACCTCTCTTTCATATCATCTGAGATCCCCAAGGATTGGAAAGCTGCCGCAGTCATCCCCCTCTTCAAAGGGGGAGACACCCTGGACCCAAACTGTTACAGACCTATATCCATTCTGCCCTGCCTATCTAAGGTCTTCGAAAGCCAAGTCAACAAACAGGTCACTGACCATCTCGAATCCCACCGTACCTTCTCCGCTATGCAATCTGGTTTCCGAGCCGGGCACGGGTGCACCTCAGCCACACTCAAGGTACTAAACGACATCATAACCGCCATCGATAAAAGACAGTACTGTGCAGCCGTCTTCATCGACCTCGCCAAGGCTTTCGACTCTGTCAGTCACCATATACTTATCGGCAGACTCAGTAGCCTCGGTTTTTCGGATGACTGCCTTGCCTGGTTCACCAATTACTTTGCAGACAGAGTTCAGTGTGTCAAATCGGAGGGCATGCTGTCCGGTCCTCTGGAAGTCTCTATGGGGGTGCCACAGGGTTCAATTCTCGGGCCGACTCTTTTCTCTGTATATATCAATGATGTTGCTCTTGCTGCGGGCGATTCCCTGATCCACCTCTACGCAGACGACACCATTCTATATACTTTCGGCCCGTCATTGGACACTGTGCTATCGAACCTCCAAACGAGCTTCAATGCCATACAACACTCCTTCTGTGGCCTCCAACTGCTCTTAAACGCTAGTAAAACCAAATGCATGCTTTTCAACCGATCGCTGCCTGCACCTGCATGCCCGACTAGCATCACCACACTGGATGGTTCCGACCTTGAATATGTGGACACCTATAAGTACCGAGGTGTCTGGCAACACTGCAAACTCTCCTTGCAGACCCATATCAAACATCTCCAATCGAAAATCAAATCAAGAGTCGGCTTTCTATTCCGCAACAAAGCCTCCTTCACTCACGCTGCCAAGCTTACCCTAGTAAAACTGACTATCCTACCGATCCTCGACTTCGGCGATGTCATCTACAAAATTGCTTCCAACACTCTACTCAGCAAATTGGATGCAGTTTATCACAGTGCCATCCGTTTTGTCACTAAAGCACTTTATACTACCCACCACTGCGACTTGTGTGCTCTAGTCGGCTGGCCCTCGCTACATATTCGTCGCCAAACCCACTGGCTCCAGGTCATCTACAAGGCCATGCTAGGTAAAGCTCCGCCTTATCTCAGTTCACTGGTCACGATTGCAACACCCACCCGTAGCACGCGCTCCAGCAGGTGTATCTCACTGATCATCCCTAAAGCCAACACCTCATTCGGCCGCCTTTCGTTCCAGTACTCTGCTTCCTGTGACTGGAACGAATTGCAAAAATCGCTGAAGTTGGAGACTTTTATCTCCCTCACCAACTTCAAACATCAGCTATCTGAGCAGCTAACCGATCGCTGCAGCTGTACATAATCTATTGGAAAATAGCCCACCCATTTTCACCTACCTCATCCCCACAGTTTTTATTTATTTACTTTTCTGCTCTTTTGCACACCAATATCTGTACCTGTACATGATCATCTGATCATTTATCACTCCAGTGTTAATCTGCAATATTGTAATTATTTGCCTACCTCCTCATGCCTTTTGCACACATTGTATATAGACTCCCCTTTTTTTCTCCTTTTTTTTCAACTGTGTTATTGACTTGTTAATTGTTTACTCCATGTGTAACTCTGTGTTGTCTGTTCACACTGCTATGCTTTATCTTGGCCAGGTCGCAGTTGCAAATGAGAACTTGTTCTCAACTAGCCTACCTGGTTAAATAAAGGTGAAGTAAAATAAAAAATAAATAAAAACCTTGACAGGATGTGCCAAACCTCTTCATTTGTTGGTTTGTAGTGGAAGTATTGTATAATAACCTTTCCTTTTTCTACCATTGTTGCATCAATTTTTTCCAGGATTGAGACATCTGTCGGTAACTTGAAGTGGTTGTAGAGTTCCTTCTGTGTGAAAAGGTACGGCCACTTACTTCTCAGCTCGGGCTATCTTAGATGCTGGGCTAGCGTTGATGGCACAGCGCTGTAAGTAAAATGTTGCTTGCATGAGAGAGTTGTCCTCTGTCACCTCCTGCCGCCCCTTCTCTGGATTAAAGCTGCTCCATTTCCTTATGCTTTGCCTCCAAAGTTTCTTCCGTTTCTTCTGTGGGAAAGTCTGGCTGCCATCTTACACAGCCATGTTTGTCTGGCTGCCATCTTACACAGCCGTGTTTGTCTGGCTGCCATCTTACACAGCCGTATTTTTCTGGCTGCCATCTTACACAGCCGTATTTGTCAGTCGGCCCTCTTGCACAGCCGTGTTTGTCTGGCTGCCATCTTACACAGCCGTGTTTGTCTGGCTGCCATGTTACACAGCCGTGTTTGTCTGGCTGCCATCTTACACAGCCGTATTTGTCAGTCGGCCCTCTTGCACAGCCGTGTTTGTCTGGCTGCCATCTTACACAGCCGTGTTTGTCTGGCTGCCATCTTACACAGCCGTATGTGTCAGTCGGCCCTCTTGCACTGAGAGTGTTTTTCTCTTTCTTAGCCATACCATAGGATTATCACCATTCTTATGCTCAATGCATGTTTTTTTATCTGATTTAATTGGGATCCATAGCCACTCCCAATTGTTGTGCCATCACTCATTGTATCAGCAAAGCCTTTACGGATACTGTTGTACCATCGTCTTGGCTATTGCACAGCAATCTGCTCTGGTTGGATTAGGCTCAATAACTCTTATTGCATCTACTTTCATTCTTACCATCTCTCTTCGTTCTCCCGTGGTTGGCCGTGTACCTCTAGCGATGGCTGATCTCAGGTTCATGGACATTTTCCCCCAAGGGACAGTGAAGTTCTCCAGTCAGATGTCCAGGTCTACAGTACTGGTCGTACTGGTTGTTGACAGGGTTGTGCTGGATGTGGAGGATGACTGTGAAGGGGACGGGCTTGATGGCTCAAATGTTGATGTATCCTGGATGCACTAGCTGTGTAACTCCTTGCTTGTCCTGGAAGTAAAATAGTTGCTCAACTCAGAAGTCTAAAGTAATACAATTCCAAAAATTTCCTCTCAACTGTACAGTACTTGTAAATATTTTAGCCAAATGTAATACCTTCAAATCTCCATACATTTAGCAGCTTCCGGCATTGTATTGGTCTGGTGTGCTCCTGTAGGTCTTCTTCTTTAAGAAATTGAAGGCCTGGCTTTCCCTGTACTCCCACACTTGCTAGCTTGTCCAGGAGGGATGAAAGTGTCTGCTCGGGGAAATCTGGTAGCACACACAATACTGCCTCTCTTATCTCCTCGTAGCAGTGTTATGGCTCTACAACAAAGGGAAAGAATGATGAAGGATCATCATTGATTTGCCAAATACCTTGTACTCCACTCAGGGGTAAAAATCAACAAGGTCTTCATGCAGATAAAGTTTGAGTCTTGGGCTACTTCTGTTAGGCAGTGAATACCTAAATCAACTAGCTGCACAGCCTGCTGCCTCTTTAACACAGAATAAACAGAAGAGTAGCAATGGACCAGGATCAACTTCATCTCACCCATTTGCAATCCATCCTCATCTTTCCCCATCACGACATACATTCCTTTTCTGTACTTTGTGCTTTTGACAGTGATATAATTTAAAACAACTGTGTTATATAAATTTGAAGTGAAATGCAGCGACTGAATCCTCAATCTTCTTGTTGTAATCAGTGGCATAAAAGTCAGTTCCCTTTTCTACATGAATGAGAGGCGGAAATAAACTGCCAGCACTTAAATAGGCTCGGAACAGTTGGTGTCTCTCCGCTAGAGTTAAATCAAATCAAATCAAATTTATTTATATAGCCCTTCGTACATCAGCTGATATCTCAAAGTGCTGTACAGAAACCCAGCCTAAAACCCCAAACAGCAAGCAATGCAGGTGTAGAAGCACGGTGGCTAGGAAAAATTCCCTAGAAAGGCCAAAACCTAGGAAGAAACTAGAGAGGAACCAGGCTATGTGGGGTGGCCAGTCCTCTTCTGGCTGTGCCGGGTGGAGATTATAACAGAACATGGCCAAGATGTTCAAATGTTCATAAATGACCAGCATGGTCGAATAATAGTAATGCAGAACAGTTGAAACTGGAGCAGCAGCATGGCCATGTGGACTGGGGACAGCAAGGAGTCATCATGTCAGGTAGTCCTGGGGCATGGTCCTAGGGCTCAGGTCAGTTGAAACTGGAGGAGCAGTCCCACGTAGATTGTTAAAGTTGTGCAATTTCCGTACACACTGCTTGAAGTAAGTATACTTACTCTCGAACCTCAACGTCCAGAGACAAATAAGTGGCTTGAACCTAATGATAAGCTCTGGGTAATAGCAGAGATAATGGTGCATTGACTTGAGGGATTTGCCAGGAAATTTCTCAGTTCTGAAATTGGTATATTCATCAAATCAAATCAAATCAAATTTTATTTGTCACATACACATGGTTAGCAGATGTTAAATGCGAGTGTAGCGAAATGCTTGTGCTTCTAGTTCCGACAATGCAGTGATAACCAACAAGTAATCTAACTAACAATTCCAAAACTACTGTCTTATACACAGTGTAAGGGGATAAGGAACATGTACATAAGGATATATGAATGAGTGATGGTACAGAGCAGCATACAGTAGATGGTTCGAGTACAGTATATACATATGAGATGAGTGTGTAGACAAAGTAAACAAAGTGGCATAGTTAAAGTGGCTAGTGATACATGTTTACATAAGGATGCAGTCGATGATGTAAGTACAGTATATACATATGCATATGAGATGAATAATGTAGGGTAAGTAACATTATATAAGGTAGCATTGTTTAAAGTGGCTAGTGATATATTTACATAATTCCCATCAATTCCCATTATTAAAATGGCTGGAGTTGGGTCAGTGTCAATGACAGTGTGTTGGCAGCAGCCACTCACTGTTAGTGGTGGCTGTTTAACAGTCTGATGGCCTTGAGATAGAAGCTGTTTTTCAGTCTCTCGGTCCCAGCTTTGATGCACCTGTACTGACCTTGCCTTCTGGATGATAGCGGGGTGAAAGGCAGTGGTTCGGGTGGTTGATGTCCTTGATGATCTTTATGGCCTTCCTGTAACAACGGGTGGTGTAGGTGTCCTGGAGGGCCCAGTTTGCCCCCGGTGATGCGTTGTGCAGTCCTCACTACCCTCTGGAGAGTCACGGTTGAGGCGGAGCAGTTGCCGTACCAGGCGGTGATACAGCCCGCCAGGATGCTTTCGATTGTGCATCTGTAGAAGTTTGTGAGTGCTTTTGGTGACAAGCCGAATTTCTTCAGCCTCCTGAGGTTGAATAGGCGCTGCTGCGCCATTCTTCACGACGCTGTCAGTGTGAGTGGACCAATTCAGTTTGTCTGTGATGTGTATGCCGAGGAACTTAAAACTAGCTACCCTCTCCACTCCTGTTCCATCGATGTGGATAGGGGGTGTTCCCTCTGCTGTTTCCTGAAGTCCACAATCATCTCCTTAGTTTTGTTGACGTTGAGTGTGAGGTTATTTTCCTGACACCACCTCCGAGGGCCCTCACCTCCTCCCTGTAGGCCGTCTCGTCGTTGTTGGTAATCAAGCCTACCACTGTTGTGTCGTCCGCAAACTTGATGATTGAGTTGGAGGCGTGCGTGGCCACGCAGTCGTGGGTGAACAGGGAGTACAGGAGAGGGCTCAGAACGTTCCCTTTTGGGGCCCCCCGTGTTGAGGATCAGCGGGGAGGAGATGTTGTTGCCTACCCTCACCACCTTTCGGCCCGTCAGGAAGTCCAGTACCCAGTTGCACAGGGCGGGGTCGAGACCCAGGGTCTCGAGCTTTTGATGACGAGCTTGGAGGGTACTATGGTGTTGAATGCCGAGCTGTAGTCGATGAACAGCATTCTCACATAGGTATTCCTCTTGTCCAGGTGGGTTAGGGCAGTGTGCAGTGTGGTTGAGATTGCATTCTGTGGACCTATTTGGGCGGTAAGCAAATTGGAGTGGGTCTAGGGTGTCAGGTAGGGTGGAGGTGATATGGTCCTTGACTAGTCTCTCAACGCGTCTCCTTCCTGAAGCACTTCATGATGACGGAAGTGAGTGCTACGGGCGGTAGTCGTTTAGCTCAGTTACCTTAGCTTTCTTGGGAACAGGAACAATGGTGGCCCTCTTGAAGCATGTGGGAACAGCAGACTGGTATAGGGATTGATTGAATATGTCCGTAAACACACCGGCCAGCTGGTCTGCGCATGCTCTGAGGGCGCGGCTGGGGATGCCGTCTGGGCCTGCAGCCTTGCGAGGGTTAACACGTTTAAATGTCTTACTCACCTCGGCTGCAGTGAAGGAGGCCGCATGTTTCCGTTACAGGCCGTGTCAGTGGCACTGTATTGTCCTCAAAGCGGGCAAAAAAGTTATTTAGTCTGCCTGGGAGCAAGACATCCTGGTCCGTGACTGGGCTGGATTTCATCTTGTAGTCCGTGATTGACTGTAGACCCTGCCACATGCCTCTTGTGTCTGAGCCGTTGAATTGAGATTCCACTTTGTCTCTGTACTGACGCTTAGCTTGTTTAATAGCCTTGCGGAGGAATAGCTGCACTGTTTGTATTCAGTCATGTTGCCAGACACCTTGCCCTGATTAAAAGCAGTGGTTCGCGCTTTCAGTTTCACGCGAATGCTGCCATCAATCCACGGTTTCTGGTTAGGGAATGTTTTTATCGTTGCTATGGGAACGACATCTTCGACGCACGTTCTAATGAACTCGCACACGAATCAGCGTATTCGTCAATATTCCCATCTGACGCAATACGAAACATGTCCCAGTCCACGTGATGGAAGCAGTCTTGGAGTGTAGAGTCAGCTTGGTCTGACCAGCGTTGGACAGACCTCAGTGTGGGAGCCTCTTGTTTTAATTTCTGCCTGTAGGCAGGGATCAGCAAAATGGAGTCGTGGTCAGCTTTTCCGAAGGGGGCGGGGCAGGGCCTTATATGAAATACCCCCGGAAGTTAGAGTAACAATGATCCAAGGTTTTACCACCCCTGGTTGCGCAATCGATATGCTGATAAAATTTAGGGAGTCTTGTTTTCAGATTGGCTTTGTTAAAATCCCCAGCTACAATGAATGCAGCCTCCGGATAAATGTTTTCCAGTTTGCAAAGAGTTAAATAAAGTTCGTTTCAGAGCCATCGATGTGTCTGCTTGGGGGGGATATATACGGCTGTGATTATAATCGAAGAGAATTCTCTTGGAAGATAATGCGGTCTACATTTGATTGTGAGGAATTCTAAATCAGGTGAACAGAAGGATTTGAGTTCCTGTATGTTTCCTTCATCACACCATGTCCCGTTAGTCATGAGGCATACGCCCCCGCCACTCTTCTTACCAGAGAGATGTTTGTTTCTGTCCGCGCGATGCGTGGAGAAACCCGTTGGCTGCACCGCTCTGGATAGCGTCTTCCCAGTAAGCCATGTTTCCGTAAAGCAAAGAACGTTACAGTCTCTGATGTCCCTCTGGAATGCCACCCTTGCTCGGATTTCATCAACCTTGTTGTCGAGAGACTGGACATTGGCAAGAAGAATACTGGGAAGTGGTGCGCGATGTGCCCTTTTTCGGAGTCTGACCAGAACACCGCCGCGTTTCCCTCTTTTTCGTAGTCGTTTCCTTGGGTCGCTGCAAGCGATCCATTCCGTTGTCCTGTTTGTAAGGCAGAACACAGGATCCGCGTCGCGGAAAACATATTCTTGGTCGTACTGATGGTGAGTTGACGCTGATCTTATATTCAGTAGTTCTTCTCGACTGTATGTAATGAAACCTAAGATGACCTGGGGTACTAATGTAAGAAATAACACGTAAAAAAAAAAAAAACTGCATAGTTTCCTAGGAACGCGAAGCGAGGCAGCCATCTCAGTCGGCGCCGGAAGTGGGTCATCAATAAGGACTTGAAGATATGCCACCTGGTCAGCAGTAATGGCTGATGCACATATGTATCCGACGATTTGTCTTAGGAGCAAAATCAACTGCCATACACCACTATCTGGTAGATTTTTGATTCGATCTCCTACTAAGTTGGGGAGTACTCTCAACAGACAACAGTTTTGTACAGTATATCCACTTACAGTTGAAGTCGGAAGATTACATACACCTCAGCCAATTACATTTAAACTCAGTTTTTCACAATTCCTGACATTTAATCCGAGTAAAAATTAATTGTCTCAGGTCATTTAGGATCACCACTTTATTTTAAGCATGTGAAATGTAAGAATAATAGTAGAGAGAATGATTTATTTCAGCTTTTATTTATTTCATCACATTCTCAGTGGGTCAGAAGTTTATTTACACTAATTTAGTATTTGGTAGCATTGCCTTTAAATTGTTTAACTTGAGTCAAACGTTTCAAGTAGCCTTCCACAAGCTTCCCACAATAAGTTGTGTGAATTTTGGCCCATTCCTCCTGACAGAGCTTGTGCAACTGAGTCAGGTTTGAAGGCCTCCTTACTCGCACAAGCTTTTTCAGATCTGCCCACAAATTTTCTATAGGATTGAGGTCAGGGCTTTGTGATGGCCACTCCAGTACCTTGACTTTGTTGTCCTTAGGCCATTTTGCCACAATTTTGGAAGTATGCTTGGGGTCATTGTCCATTTGGAAGACCCATTTGCGACCAAGCTTTAACTTCCTGACTGATGTATTTAGATGTTGCTTCAATATATCCACAGAATTTCCCTGCCTCATGATGCCATCTATTTTGTGAAGGGCACTAGTCACTTTTGCAGAAAAGCACCCCCACAACATGATGCTGCCACCCCTGTGCTTCACGGTTGGAATGGTGTTCTTCTGCTTGCAAGCCTCCCCCTTTTTCCTCCAAACATAACGATGGTCATTATGGCCAAACAGTTCCATTTTTGTTTCATCAGACCAGAAGACATTTCTCCAAAAAGTCTTTCTCCCCATGTGCAGTTGCAAACCATAGTCTGGCTTTTGTATGGCGGTTTTGGAGCAGTAGCTTCTTCCTTGCTGAGCGGCCTTTCAGATTATTTCGATATAGGACTCATTTTACTGTGGATATAGATACTTTTGTACCTGTTTTCTCCAGCATCTTCACAAGATCCTTTGCTGTTGTTCTGGGACTGATTTGCACTTTTCGCACCAAAGTACGTTCATCTCTAGGAGACAGAACGCGTCTCCTTCCTGAGCGATATGACGACTGCGTGGTCCCATGGTGTTTATACTTGCGTACTATTACTTGTACAGATGAACGTGGTACCTTTAGGCGTTTGGAAATTGCTTCCAAGGATGAACCAGACTTGTGGAGGTCTACAATTCTTTTCTGACGTCTTGGCTGATTTCTAATGATTTTCTCATGATGTCAAGCAAAGAGGCACTGAGTTTGAAGATAGGCCTTGAAATACATCCACAGGTAAACCTCAAATAGACTCCAAATGACAACATTTTCTGGATTTTTCCCAGCTGTTTAAAGGCACAGTCAACTTAGTGTATGTAAACTTCTGACCTACTGGAATTGTGATACAGTGAATTATTGTAAGGGTTTTCTTCTGGTGAAAGAGAGGCGGACCAAAATGCAGCGTGGTGGTTATTCATGTTCTTTAATAAAGGAACTAGACATGAAATAACTAACAAAACAATAAATGTGGAAAACCAAAAACAGTCCTATCTGGTGCAAACACAGAGACAGGAACAATCACCCACAAACACACAGTGAAACCCAGGCTACCTAAGTATGATTCTCAATCAGAGACAACTAATGACACCTGCCTCTGATTGAGAACCATACTTGGCTGAAACATAGAAATACCCCAAAACATAGAAAAACAAACATAGACTGCCCACCCAACTCACGCCCTGACCATACTAAATAAATACAAAACAAAGGAAATAAAGGTCAGAACGTGACAATTATAACTGAAATAATCTGTCTGTGAACAATTGTTGGAAAAATGACTTGTGTCATGCACAAAGTAGATGTCCTAACCGACTTGCCAAAACTATAGTTTGTTAACAAGAAATTTGTGGAGTGGTTAAAAAACGAGTTTTAATAACTCCAACCTAAGTGTATGTAAACTTCCCACTTTAGCTGTATGTGTGCATTTATTTTGCAAGGCTCACTCGCTCATTCATTCCCTCACTCACTCACTCACTCACATGATGCCAGTGGTGTGGTCAGCATGTAAGTGAGACTCAAAGGCAGTAAATTGCCTGAATGCACTGGAACATTCTGGGCACACCACAATTAAAATAGCAAATGGGTGAATTTCTATCAAGTTTAATGTGCTGTACGAATGATGCTACTGTATTAATTTCATGCATACAAGATTTGCACTGAAACATTTTAACTGTGTAAGGTTGATTCTGGATAATACTTTTTTAAAATAAAACAATCATCTGTCTCAGTTCAAGCTGCAGTAGCCTGTCGTTATTTCTAGAATCCAAATCCCCAAAATAGAAGTTATATAAACAATTCAATTCAGAATAGCAAGCAAACGTTTGTGGCTGAGAATAGTTCCCCTAAATCCACCTCAAATGACAGCTATAATGCAGCTAGCTCGCCAATGGACAGACAGATTGATTACACAATCTAACTGACAAATCCAAAATACATCTAGAAAATATTCCATCTTGATTCAAACAACGTTCCAATATTTAGCAAAGGGAGGGCACAGCTAGCTATTAGCTCAAGTACAAATATATTTGGGTGATAACAGAACCTGGAATAGGCTATTAATTCTAACAGTTTTGGACCGAAGGCTCTCAGAGACACTTCATGTTTTCAAATCGATTCACGGGCTCTCGATGCAAAATGTTCTCTCAAAATTAAACACATTTCATGTAGCCTACTGACCGCAATTGCAGATGTTCGCTTCCATCACGAGACTGCCCGGGCATGTGGAAAGGGTGACGTGCCCAAATGGTCAATTGTTTAAAATAGGCTATGTGATTCTGTAGGTTGTTTTACATCGGGAGCCATATCCTAGTGAGAAATGTTCTTCTCATTGTATGGCTGATGAATGTGAAATATGATTTAACCCACTTGATGGCTGCTTCAGTGTAGGGGTCTTTTACAAGAATTAACCCGAAGAGACAGTGTACTACCTTAATCCAGTAGGTCTACAACTAACCGTTAAGAGCTGTAAATTATCATGCCTGTATTTTGTTTGCGTAACATGTACTGTAACATTCACCGTTACAAACTGTAATCGTTCGGCGACCCAAGATGCATTGCAGTCTGCATCATTAAATTGTTAAAGGATAAAACAGGGAATTACTGTGTGTTTTTACTGTACTAACTACATACATTTGTTACAGTGCAACCAAATCATGAGAAAACTAAAAGATAATTACTTGACACATTTGAAAGACTTTACAAAAAAACAGAGCAAACTAGACTGCTATTTGGCCCTAAACAGAGATTCCACAGTGGCAGAATACCTGACCATTGTGACTGACCCAAAATTAAGGAAATCTTTGACTAGGTACAGACTCAGTGAGCATAGCCTTGCTATTGAGAAAGGCCGCCGTAGGCAGACCTGGCTCTCAAGAGAAGACAGGCTGTGTGCACACTGCCCACAAAATGAGGTGGAAACTGAGCTAACCTTCTGCCAAATGTATGACCATATTAGAGACACGTATTTTACACAGACCAACAAAGAATTCGAAAACAATTCCAATTTTGATAAACTCTCATATCTATTGTGTGAAATACCAGTGTGCCATCACAGCAGCAAGTTTTGTGACCTGTTGCCACAGATAAGGTCAACCGGTGAAGAACAAACACAGGTATACAACCTATTTTTGTGTTAATTTATTTTCCTTTTTGTACTTCAACTATTTGCACATCGTTACAACACTGTATATAGATAGACAAAATATGACATTTGAAATTTATTTTTTGTTTTGGAACATGTGTGAGTGTAATGTTTACTGGTAATTTGTTATTGTTTATTCCACTTTTGTTTAATATCTATTTCACTTGCTTTGGCAATGTAAACATATGTTTCCCCTGCCAATAATGCCCCTTAAATTGAATTAACAGAGCGAGAGAGAGAGAGAGAGAGAGAGAGAGAGAGACAGAGAGACAGAGACAGAGGCACATTGAGAGAAAGAGGGGTAGAGTATTATAGCAGTGGTGAGCAACACAGCAGGTATTCTATCCCTCCTGTATTTCTAATTCCTCTGCATTCCACAACAACCATGTGAGGAGGATAACATAATAAAGAAAACCATTTCCCCCATAATGATGTGAGAGAAAACATTTATTTCACTTTGTCCTGCGTATCAGTGGGAGTGTTCAACCTCATGGAATAACGGTGGTGACTGGCCTCACAAACCCACACAACTAACGATCTTATGGTCTTCAACCTCATGGAATAACGGTGGTGACTGGCCTCACAAACCCACACAACTAACGATCTTATGGTCTTCAACCTCATGGAATAACGGTGGTGACTGGCCTCACAAACCCACACAACTAACGATCTTATGGTCTTCAACCTCATGGAATAACGGTGGTGACTGGCCTCACAAACCCACACAACTAACGATCTTATGGTCTTCAACCTCATGGAATAACGGTGGTGACTGGCCTCACAAACCCACACAACTAACGATCTTATGGTCTTCAACCTCATGGAATAACGGTGGTGACTGGCCTCACAAACCCACACAACTAACGATCTTATGGTCTTCAACCTCGTGGAATAACGGTGGTGACTGGCCTCACAAACCCACACAACTAACGATCTTATGGTCTTCAACCTCATGGAATAACGGTGGTGACTGGCCTCACAAACCCACACAACTAACGATCTTATGGTCTTCAACCTCATGGAATAACGGTGGTGACTGGCCTCACAAACCCACACAACTAACGATCTTATGGTCTTCAACCTCATGGAATAACGGTGGTGACTGGCCTCACAAACCCACACAACTAACGATCTTATGGTCTTCAACCTCATGGAATAACGGTGGTGACTGGCCTCACAAACCCACACAACTAACGATCTTATGGTCTTCAACCTCATGGAATAACGGTGGTGACTGGCCTCACAAACCCACACAACTAACGATCTTATGGTCTTCAACCTCATGGAATAACGGTGGTGACTGGCCTCACAAACCCACACAACTAACGATCTTATGGTCTTCAACCTCATGGAATAACGGTGGTGACTGGCCTCACAAACCCACACAACTAACGATCTTATGGTCTTCAACCTCATGGAATAACGGTGGTGACTGGCCTCACAAACCCACACAACTAACGATCTTATGGTCTTCAACCTCATGGAATAACGGTGGTGACTGGCCTCACAAACCCACACAACTAACGATCTTATGGTCTTCAACCTCGGAAATAAATGTCGCCTGCGGGTACTGTGTTGTGCTGTTTAATCATCTAACAATTACATTTTTTCTCATTCTCTCTCTATCTCCTCCCTCTTTCCCCCCTCTCTCTTTCTCTCCACCCCCCTTCCCCTCTCTTTCTGTAGGGAGTTTGGATGGAGGGATCCAGAGTTACCTGAGGTGATTCAGATGCTGCAGCACCAGTTCCCTTCAGTCCAGTCCAACGCTGCAGCCTACCTCCAACACCTCTGCTTCGGAGACAACAATATCAAATCAGAGGTAGCCTACCACTGTGCATGTGTGTGCGTGTGTGTTCGGCAAAGTCCTTTCTACCATTCCCAAAACCCAGTGCATCTCCCTCTCTTTACAAATCCCTCTAAGGCTATCTGGAATAAACTGGTGTTAGAACTCTTTAACAAACTCTTCATTAATAAGCCTCCTATCGCCTTGACATTGCAGTAATCTGTTACATTGTGTTTCATTGTGTTGTCTGCTCTGAATCCCTCACAATCCATTTTTACAACAGCAGACAGCATTGACGTGCCTCTGCCCTGCTCGATGAAATACATTCCTGCTGCACCGCTGTCGGTCAATAGCCGGTTCACCCTCTTATTGAAAAGTGACCTATTTCAGTGACCTATTTCACTTGCACACACACACACACACACACACACACACACACACACACACACACACACACACACACACACACACACACACACACACACACACACACACACACACACACACACACACACACACAGGTACAAACATAGTCTTTTTGTGTGTTGTAGCAGCTGGAATTATCGTTAAATAGAGCAGAGACACAATAAGAAGAAAGCTTGGTATTGACAGACAAGACAACGCTGTGATTGTCTCCACAAAGTATCAAGGGAGAGGGAGTGGGGAGAGGGAGAGAGAGTGGGGGAGGGAGAGATGGGGAGAGGGAGAGAGAGTGGAGGAGAGGGAAAGAGAGAGAGAGAGGGGTAGAGAGACAGTGAGAGGGAGGGAGAAGGGAGAGAAAGAGTTAGAGAGAAAGAAAGAGAAGGGAGGGATGGAGGCCGGTATTTGATTCCAGGATATGGGTTCAAATAATGCAGAGAGTGTGCAAAGTAATGATTAGAGTGGTATGTGTGGGTGGGTGGGTGTAGGGCATCCGGAAGTCTTAAGTCTGGCCTTTATTGTGACTGACTACAGAGACAGTTTTGCAAATTCAGCTCAACATTATTTATAGCACGTCTACACACAAACATACACATCGCCCCCCTCTCATCTCTGTCTGGCTAAAGTTAAATCCAATCAGCTGTTTTTGTGGCTATATGATCTATCGATATCCATTTGTCCAGACGTGGCCTGTAGTCAAGCTGCAGTCTCTCTCTCTCTCTCTCTCTCTCTCTCTCTCTCTCTCTCTCTCTCTCTCTCTCTCTCTCTCTCTCTCTCTCTCACTCACTCACTCACTCACTCACTCACTCACTCACTCACTCACTCACTCACTCACTCACTCACTCACTCACTCACACTCTCTCACTCACGCTCTCTCTCTCACGCTCTCTCTCTCTCTCTCTCACACTCTCTCACTCTCTCTCACACTCTCTCACCTCCCTGTATTTTCCCCATGCGTCTCTTCTTTCTCTTCCTCCCTCCATTTTCTACATCCATTTCACTCCTCTTTTATATCCATGTCTCTCAGGTTTAATTGGATAAGCCTTTTGTTTCAGAACAGCATTTTCCTTTTGTTTATTACATAAACATTAGACATTAGTTGAGATGTACCAAAACATTTTTTGATATACTCAGACGACGTTTATTAGCATGTTTTTACCACTCCTATGTAAATGGTATATTATCAGACACTCAACAAGAAGGTCTGATTTCATTATTACTGAAACAGGATTCAAGTGGGGAATATAAAGACCCAGTCTTTTTTTAAATTGGAGGCCCCTTACACGTCAGTGTTGTGATGTACAAATTCTAGCAAAATGTATAGTATTAAAAAAGTATTGTCAGACATGATTAATTCTAATCAGACAGGTTTTTTACATGGACAATACATTGGTGATAATATAAGGCAAGTACTGGAAACAATAGAACACTATGAAAAATCTGTGAAACCAGGCCTACTATTCTTAGTGGACTTTGAAAAGGATTAAGTATGACTGGAGAATATCTTATAAAATAGGTTAACATCATGTATAGTAACCCTAGGTGTAAACTAGTAAATAATAGCTACTTCTCAGAAAGTTTTAAGCTGTCAAGAGGAGTAAAACAAGGTTGTCCACTATCGGCATGTTTATTTATTATGGTCATCGAAATGTTAGCTGTTAAAGTCAGATCCAGGAATAATATCAAGGAGTTAGAAATACAGGGCTTAAAAACAAAGGTGTCATTGAACACGGATGATTCATGACAAAAATAGATAAGATCTTACTACCATGGCATGGAAAGGTAAATACCTTTCTATTTGTGTAAAAATCACCTACTGAACAGTTTTTAAAATTATATGAGAAAAAAAATATTCCATTTTATTTGGAACAGCAAGCCAGACAAAATTAAAACAGCCTATTTATATAATGAATATTAATTCGGGGGGCAGAAATGATTAAATATTAAAGCATTAGACATCTCACTAAAGGCTTCAGTAATACAAAAGTTATACTTAAATCCGAACTGGTTCTCTAGCAAATTAGTGAGAATGTCTCACCCTATGTTCAAAAAGGCCTTTTGGTGAAAGAAAATTGTGATAAATAATAAAGTATACCAGCTTCATTTAAAGACCAGAAATTTACAGCCGTGCCATATAGATTGCAAAATAGTTGGGAAGAGATTTTTGACGTACAGATTCCATGGCACATGGTTTATGAACTGATACACAAAACGACGCCCAGATTCAAAACTTAGAATTTTTCAATTTGAATTATTATACAGAATTCTTGCAACCAACAGAATGCTATTTATATGGGAGACACAACCTTCCCAGCTCTGCAGATTGAGCTGCGAAGAGGCAGAATCTTTCGATTATTTGTTTTGGTACTGTCCATATGTACAGTTGAAATCGGAAGTTTACATACACTTAGGTTGGAGTCATTAAAACTCGTTTTTCAACCACTCCACAAATTTCTTGTTAACAAACTATAGTTTTGGCAAGTCGGTTAGGACATCTACTTTGTGCATGACACAAGTCATTTTTTCAACAATTGTTGACAGACAGATTATTTCACTTATAATTAACTGTATCACAATTCTAGTGAGTTAGAAGTTTACATACACTAAGTTGACTGTGCCTTTAAACAGTTTGGAAATTTCCAGAAAATGATGTCATGGCTTTAGAAGGTTCTGATAGGCTAATTGACATTATTTGAGTCAATTGGAGGTGGACCTGTGGATGTATTTCAAGGCCCACCTTTAAAACTCAGTGCCTCTGCTTGACATCATGGGAAAATCAAAAGAAATCAGCCAAGATCTCAGAAAAGAATTGTAGACCTCCACAAGTCTGGTTCATCCTTGTGAGCAATTTCCAAACGCCTGAGGTACCACGTTCATCTGTACAAAGAATAGTACGCTAGTATAAACACTATGGGACCACACAGCCGTCATACCGCTCAGGAAGGAGACGCGTTCTGTCTCCTAGAGATGAAAATTATTTGGTGCGAAAAGTGCAAATCAATCCCAGAACAACAGCAAAGGACCTTGTGAAGATGCTGGAGGAAACAGGTCCAAAAGTATCTATATCCACAGTAAAACAAGTCCTACAGTGGGGCAAAAAAGTATTTAGTCAGTCACCAATTGTGCAAGTTCTCCCACTTAAAAAGATGAGAGAGGCCTGTAATTTTCATCATAGGTACCCTTCAACTATGACAGACAAAATGAGAAAAAAATCCAGAAAATCACATTGTAGGATTTTTAATGAATTTATTTGCAAATTATGGTGGAAAATAAGTATTTGGTCACCTACAAACAATCAAGATTTCTGGCTCTCACAGACCTGTAACTTCTTCTTTAAGAGGCTCCTCTGTCCACCACTCGTTACCTGTATTAATGGCACCTGTTTGAACTTGATATCAGTATAAAAGACACCTGTCCACAACCTCAAACAGTCACACTCCAAACTGCACTATGGCCAAGACCAAAGAGCTGTCAAAGGACACCAGAAACAAAATTGTAGACCTGCACCAGGCTGGGAAGACTGAATCTGCAATAGGTAAGCAGCTTGGTTTGAAGAAATCAACTGTGGGAGCAAATATTAGGAAATGGAAGACATACAAGACCACTGATAATCTCCCTCGATCTGGGGCTCCACGCAAGATCTCACCACGTCGGGTCAAAATGATCACAAGAACAGTGAACAAAAATCCCAGAACCACACGGGGGGACCTAGTGAATGACCTGCAGAGAGCTGGGACCAAAGTAACAAAGCCTACCATTTGTAACACACTACGCCACCAGGGACTCAAATCCTGCAGTGCCAGACGTGTCCCCCTGCTTAACCTCTTGCTCCTACCTGACACGCAGGCGTCTCATCTAGACATCTGGAAATGTGCTACGCTAAATACTAATAGCACTCGTTAAAACTCAAACGTTCATTAAAATACACATGCAGGGTCAGATTTTTAAAATGCATTTCGGCGAAAGCATGAGAAGCTATTATCTGATAGCATGTAACACCCCAAAAGACCCGCAGGGGACGTAAACAAAATAATTAGCATAGTCGGCGCTACACAAAACGCAAAATAAAATATAAAACATTCATTACCTTTGACCATCTTCTTTGTTTTGCACTCCTAGATGTCCCATAAACACTATTGGGTCTTTTTTTCGATTAAATCGGTCCATATATAGCCTAGATATCGATCTATGAAGACTGTGTGATCAACAAAAAAAATTGCGTTTTATAACGTAACGTCATTTTTTTAAATTAAAAAATTCGACGATAAACTTTCACAAAACACTTACTTTTGTAATGCAACTTTAGGTATTAGTAAACGTTAATAAGCGATCAAATTGATCACGAGGCGATGTATATTCTATAGCTGTACGTCTGGAAATAATTTCCGGGTAAATCTCAACCAAAATATCCGGTCGGAGACCTGAAGAAATGGGCTGTCTCTTCTTTGTTTGACCAAGAAACAAATCGTAGGCAAATGACAAGACTGTTGACATCGTGTGGAAGCTGTAGGTATTGCAACCTCGGCCCCATTTAATGTGGTTCACCTTTATCAATCGGTTGAAGTTGCGCATGGATATATTTTTCCATTTTCAGTGATCAGATTTTCCTGCACTTTTCGATGAAACGCACGTTCTGTTATAGTCACAGCCGTGATTTAACCAGTTTTATAAACGTCTGAGTGTTTTCTATCCACACATACTAATCATATGCATATACTATATTCCTGGCATGAGAAGCAGGGTGCTGAAATGTTGCGCGATTTTTAACAGAATGTTCGAAAAAGTAGGGGGTAGGAGTAACAGGTTAAGCCAGTACATGTCCAGGCCCGTCTGTAGTTTGCTAGTGAGCATTTGGATGATCCAGAAGAAGATTGTGAGAATGTCATATGGTCAGATGAAACCAAAATATAACTTTTTGGTAAAAACTCAACGTGTCGTGTTTGGAGGATAAAGAATGCTGAGTTGCATCCAAAGAACACCATACCTACTGTGAAGCATGGGGGTGGAAACATCATGCTTTGGGGCTGTTTTTCTGCAAAGGGACCAGGACGACTGATCCGTGTAAAGGAAAGAATGAATGGGGCCATGTATCATGAGATTTTGAGTGAAAACCTCCTTCCACCAGCAAGGGCATTGAAGATGAAACGTGGCTGGGTCTTTCAGCATGACAATGATCCCAAACACACCGCCCGGGAAACGAAGGAGTGGCTTTCTAAGAAGCATTTCAAGGACCTGGAGTGGCCTAGCCAGTCTCTAGATCTCAACCCCATAGAAAATATTTGGAGGGAGTTGAAAGTCCGTGTTTCCCAGCAACAGCCCCAAAACATCACTGCTCTAGAGGAGATCTGCATGGAGGAATGGGTCAAAATACCAGCAACAGTGTGTGAAAACCTTGTGAAGACTTACAGAAAACGTTTGACCGCTGTCATTGCCAACAAAGGGTATATAAAAAAGTATTGATATACACTTTTGTTATTGACCAAATACAAATTGTCCACCATAATTTGCAAATAAATTCATGAAAAATCCTACAATGTGATTTTCTGGATTTTTTTTCTAATTTTATCTGTCATAGTTGAAGTGTACCTATGATGAAAATTACAGGCCTCTCTCATCTTTTTAAGTGAGAGAACTTGCACAATTGGTGGCTGACTAAATACTTTTTTGCCCCACTGTATATCGACATAATCTGAAAGGCCGCTCAGGAAGGAAGAAGGCACATGGGTGAATGCCCTAAAACACTGGCGCTAAACAAACTCAAAACCTTGTTACAAACACTGGACAGCGAAAACCGAAAACAAACACGATACATCACCAAATGTAACAAACCAACAAGCCCGCACAAACACCAGCGGGCAAAACTAACTTAAATAACACCCATCCCAAAACCCCAACAAGGAACAGGAGAAAACAATTAGACAAAAACAAACGAAAAGGAAAAAGGGATCGGTGACAGCTAGTAGACCTGCGACGACGACCGCCGAGAGCCACCCGAGCAGGAAGCGGAGCCACCTTCGGTGGTATTCGTGACACACTGCTCCAAAACCGCCATATAAAACGGACTCAGTTATGGAAACGCTGCTGGCAGCGGAATCTAAAACAGCAGAGAGTTCCTACCACAATGCAACTCAAACATGAACGGAATGTGTATCCCAATGGCCTCATCCCTGATTGTCTGCGACTGGATTACAAACCCAAATGCAAACGTGGAAAACGCAGGGTAATCTGACAGAGACTAGGGTCGCTGTATTGTCAATTTGTTGTCTGCTGTACTTAAACGTATACATGATACTGCAACAAAATCTCCCCACGGGGACAATAAAGTCAGAAAAGCAAATTGTGTGTGTAATGTACAGATCTGTAACAAAGGCTCACACACATGGCTATGAACATTGCCACACTTTCCACACATTCCCAGCTTGGCGTTCCTGTCATGGTCTCCCGTATCCCGAAGCCAGCCGATCACATTTCCCACAATTCCCACTCCACCCGTGCCAAGCAGCTGTAGCAAACACTAACTACTAGCGGTAAATGTAGTGCAGTAGCTATGCCCGCCATGAAACCGCAGGTCACAAACAAATCAATCCACAGCATAATCACCTTTATATACTGCTCCTAGGTATGGAGGCAATGCACTTTTATGTGGATTATTAGATCATCAAGAGTATTGTCCCCTTAGTGGCTGTACGTGTCATGTGGGGGGTAGAAGAGAGGCTAGGAGAGGGGAGAGGAGATGAGAGGAGAGAAGATGAGTGAAGCGAGGAGAGGAGAGGGATGTTTTTGAGTATCAATGTATGTGGTTTGTTTAGTATTCAGTTCAGTGTTAATCCGTCTTAATTGAAAAGATAACTGAAATTAATTTGGAGAGATAAAGTTCTGCAATGTCGTCAAATAGCTCTTGTAACCTTTCCTTGCCCCTTCTCTCCTCTCTGCCTTTCTTTTTCTCTCTCCCTGACTGTTTTCCCTTCACCTTCACTCTCCATCTCCCTCTTATCTCTTTCATTCCCTTCTCACTCCCTTTCTACCTTTTCCTCTCTCTCTGTTTCTGTCTCTCCCTCTGTGTGGGGATGCTATCTAAGGTTTGTGTGTAGAAGGTTCAGGTCAAGAACAGAGCGAAGCCTTTAAAGGAGAAAGGCACTTGTAAATCTGGGCCAGCAGCTCTTTATAGCAGGAAATATGAACAGTATTTATACTGAACAAAAATATAAACGCAACATGTAAAGTGTTGGTCCCATATTTTATGAGCTGAAATTAAAGATCCTAGAAATTTAGCATACACACAGAAATATTATTTTTCTCACATTTTGTGCACAAATTTGTTTAGGATCTAAGACACGCGCATGCACGCAATCACACACACAAACACACAAACACACAACTCCAAATATTCACCAGTTGGTTGTTAAGGACATATAAATGTTTCTATGGTTAATGATCTCCTGTGAACCACTACCGAGATCTAGGATCATTATAACTCCCTGATGACTGGTTGGAACTCTCCTTTCTCTCTGCTCATTGGCCCCCTGATGGTTCCAGAAGGCCCTGTTGTGAAACAGTGGGGGAAGGCTATGTCTGTAACACCAGCGGGGGAAGGTTAGGATTGTAACTCCTGGAGGGCGAGACTGCTGGAAAAACAGTTTGAAGTTCTTGTCTGTCTCATCTCCCTGGAAATCACTGAGTGTACATGATTATAATTTACATTTTGAGGTTTCATTTCGAATTGTGTTTTTATTTTTTTATTTTTTTATTTTAACGGGTAGATCAGCTTAAATATTGCAGATAGATTGTGGGTTCTATCAATATAATTGTCTGCATCATTTCCATTCCCCCATATATAAATGTTCTTATTTTTTAAATATATTTTCCTTTATTATTATTTTCCACTAAGCCTACCACCCCTCCCCTAAATGGTTTAATTTGTTATCAGTTTGATTTATTAGTTTGACTAGTAGTTTTCAAACTCAACAGTTTTTTACAATTGATGACAGCAAGTGGCTATTTTCTTCAATGTAGCCCATCTGTGTGCCGCTGAGGCATTTGCTTGGGAAGCCAACACGTCTTCAAGCAAGGTTACTGACCTTTTTCACCACTATTTCTCTCTCTTTCTCTGTCTGATTAATCATCAGATTCGTCGTCAGGGTGGGATCCAGCTGCTGGTAGACCTGTTGGACCACCGTATGAGTGAGGTCCACCGCAGTGCCTGTGGAGCCTTGAGGAACCTGGTCTACGGCAAGGCCAACGACGACAACAAGATCACCCTGAAGAACTTTGGGGGCATACCTGCCCTCGTACGCCTGCTACGCAAGACGGGAGATGTGGAGATACGAGAACTGGTCACAGGTACAGGACACATATGACACACACACACATACACGTACACACACTGACACCTATAAATTCCAGAAGACAGTGATAACTGTTTCCAATGGTTTAATTACTCATAAGTCCAGACTTATTCACTAGCAGGAGAACATAGCTGCTCAGTAGAGAAAACTATTTGAAGGAAAGCAGTGAATTCAAAGGTTTCAAGTCACACCTCTAGCATTCTGTCCGAATACACAGACTGTCATTGTACACGAACAGACAAAGTCTCAACTGTCTTTGAGAGCACACACTGAAATATTAACACAAACCACAGTGCTTCTCTATGTGACGCTGGGAACAAACTCCCTCACTAGTCAACAAATATGAGAAACAAACAACTCCCTCACACTGAACACACAACTGTTTTGCTTCTTTCAGTCTTTTCTGGGGATTTTTCTATCTGCCAGATATGAGTTTTTTCGTCCTTGGTACCTCTGTGAGATAGCAGTTTTTACAACAGTCATGTTTCTTTAGCCCCTTAGGTGAGAGCAGTGAGAACATCAGTGTGTGTTGGTTTGGTGTGGAGCATTAGAACCTTTGTTAAAACTTCTTATGGCTTGGGGGCAGTATTGAGTAGCTTGGATGAATAAGGTGCCCAGAGTAAACTGCCTGCTACTCAGGCCCAGAACTAAGATATGCATATTATTAGTAGATTTGGCTAAAACTGTTTGAAGGATGTCTGTGAGTATTATAGAACTTAAATGGCAGGCAAAAACCTGAGAAGAAATCCAACCAGGAAGTGGGAAATCTGAGGTTTGTAGTTTTTCAAGTCATTGCCTATCCAAGATACAGTGTAAATTTGGTCCGTTTGCACTTCCTAAAGCTTCCACGAGATGTCAACAGTCTTTAGAACCTTGTTTGAGGCTTCTACTGTGGAGGAGGAGAGAATGAGAGCTGATTGAGTAAGAAGTCTGGTAGAGTGCCATGAGCTCATTCAAGCGTGCTCCCGTGAGAGGTAGCTGCATTCCATTGTATTTCTAAAGACAAAGGAATTCTCCGGTTGAAACATTATTTAAGATTTATGTTAAAAACATCCTAAAGATTGATTCTATACATCGTTTGACATGTTTCTAAGAACTCTAATGGAATTTTTTGACTTCCTGTCTGGCCTGCACATTGTGAATTTGGATGTGTGAACTAAAGGCGCGAACAAAAAGGAGGTATTTGGACAGAAATTATGGACATTATCAAACAAAACAAACATTTATTGTGGAACTGGGATTCCTGGGAGTGCATTACGATGAAGATCATCAAAGGTAAGTGAATATTTATAATGCTATTTCTGACTTCTGTTGACTCCACAACATGGCGGATATCTGTATGGCTTGTTTTGGTCTCTGAGCGCTGTACTCAGATTATAGCATGATGTTCTTTTTCGGTAAAGCTTTTTTGAAATCTGACACAGCGGTTGCATGTAGGAGAAGTTTATCTAAAGTTCCATGCATAACACTTGTATCTTTTGTCAATGTTTATTATGAGTATTTCTGTGAATTGATGTGGCTCTCTGCAAAATCACCGGATGTTTTGGAAGCAAAACATTACTGAACATAACACGCCAATGTAAACTGAGATTTTTGGATATAAATATGAACTTTATCGAACAAAACATACATGTATTGTGTCACATGAAGCCCTATGAGTGTCATCTGATGAAGATCATCAAAGGTTAGTGATTAATTGTATCTATATTTCTGCTTTTTGTGACTTCTCTCTTTGGATGGAAAAATGGCTGTGTTTTTCTGTGACTAGGTACTGACCTAACATAATCAGATTGTGTGCTTTCGTCGTAAAGCCTTTTTGAAATCGAACACTGTGGTGGGATTACCAACAATTCTATTTTGAAAATGGTGTAAAATACTTGTATGTTTGAGGAATTTTAATTATGAGATTTCTGTTGTTTTGAATTTGGCGCCCTGCACTTTCATTGGCTGTTCCCGTTAACGGGATCTCAGCCGTAAGAAGTTTAAGGCTTCTAAGACAGGCTAGCCAAGGAGAGATCCTGAAAGACTATTTTACATCAGGCTATATCAACATCTGGGGACCTTAATCCAAGCTTTCGTGTGTGTGTGTGTGTGTTTGTCTGTGAACGTTCATGCGTGTTTATCTCTGATGGGAGGGGCCAGATATACTT